>NW_010554903.1:0-287 GCF_000687285.1 Phaethon lepturus | reverse complement strand
TGAGCTTAGAGTTTGGCCGCATCGCCTGCGTGCCAGGAGGATGCTGGATCTGTTGGCTTCTACCTTGCTTTTGCTGCCTTTTTTTTTTTTTAATTTAAAGTGTGAAATACCTCAGCCCCATCTTGAGGCAGTGGGAAGCTCTGAACTGCTGGGTTTTCCACTTTGGCTGGAGCAGGAAACCTGGTTTTCTTCCCCACCGGTCACAGGGCCCTGACCCTCATCTCTCCAGGGTGGGCGAGCACGTGGGGCGGGTATGGCGCCGGCCTGGAGGCTGAGGCACCGCGGGC
>NW_010554902.1:0-4845 GCF_000687285.1 Phaethon lepturus | reverse complement strand
AAAAACTTCAGTGTGTTATCAACATTATTCTTGTACCAACTCCAAAACGTAGCACTATACCAGCTATTGGGAAGAAAAAACAACGCCATCCCAGACAAAGCCAGGACAGAAACGCAGAAGGATCATGTGGGCTATAGTTACAGGTTTTTTGTCAGCTATTTAGGACAGCCAATCCTGAATGTATTTGAGCCCCCATAACTTTTGCAGATGAAACACCAAACAAGAAAAAAACATATTGTCTCTATAAAAATATTTGATTAGCAGGAAGTTAGATTATAAGTATCAGATGAAGACTCTGGAAGGCAGTAAGCACGTAAAATCTTCATCTATCAAACACCAGCCACCTCTGTTTAAAACAGTTGGCTTTGCTCTCCGATTTCCTGAATTGCTCTGGAGACCAGCTCCTTAGCAAGGCCACAGCGTTCAGACACACTCCCAAAAACCTGCGGTAGTACAGGAAGAATTAAGCCATTCGTTGAGGAAGGCTCAAGCACATCACACAATAAAAATCTTGCTATTGATCCAAGTAATAAATATCAAATTCATACGACAAACACCATTCCCACCAGTTCAGTCTGCCTTCTGGGGCCTCCAGACACGGACACGGAATGGGCCAAATGCCCTGTTGCGGATGTAGAGAGCCCAGCCCATTGCCCACACACACGTCCTCCAGATGGTTTAACAGCTATCGCTCATGGTCATACATGCACTCAAATAACTGCCATTAGCAACGACTGCACCCAGCCTGATTTCCATAGGATAACACTACTGCATTCTTCACTGCATTATTCCAGAATTTGGAAGAAAATGCTGGGGTTTAATGCGTCTAGTTTTGCTGATCCTATAATATAAATTTAACTTCAAAACTAGACAGTTAAAAATACCCAACCCTATTTCTGGAAGAAAGATGAGATCTTGGATTAAGCCAGGCATATTTAATACTAAAATTCACCTTTGAGGAGATACGCTTTTATTTAATGAGAAAGCACTGAAAGAAAGGCAGATTTTGGTACCAGTATCTTCTGGACTTAATCCTCAACATACATTTTATTAACTCACGAATGCCAGGTAATGGTTTTATCATCTAAAAGGCATGTAACACCTCTGAAGTCCCTGTAAAGTTTGCTCAAGAGCTGAGACTCCAACTTTTCACCAATTGTGTTTCTAAACAAAAATTGAACTGACATCAACAGGTTTAACTTACATCACTTAAAGGGTATGTATTTTGTTTGATACTCTGTCTCACACACCACCTTATTAAATTCAAGGCTGCTGCAGAGATCCCAGGAACCATCACAGTGAAATAAGGAAAAAGAAAGAAATGACGTTTTGTCTCCAAATGACAATGTCAATGATCAGTTCAGAAAACAGCACCTGAAGGACATGATTATTACCTTCTAATTTAAATCATGTACTCTGTACTCTTCCCCTTCTTGAGACTTGTTAGAGATGTTAATGAAACAGGCATGTGCTACCACTGCAAATTACACACCTCAGCACCCGGGCAAGGAGCTTGTACTTCTCAGCAGGGGTGAGGTCTGTTTATCTTCAAGTTAAAATAAGAAATTCTGGCTTAAGCAAAGCATTATTCAAGAAAGAGAGTGTAAAAATGCCGAGTGAAACTTCTTGGTTGCTTGACTGACAAAAATGCCACCTTAACTTCTACTTGACCACAGAAAATATTTATTCTGGGTCTTATGATCTGAAGACTCTGGAGGCACGAGGGCAAAAAAAAAAAAAAAACCAACCAACCCGTAACTAATTTCAAGCCACATTCACTTTCTTTGATGATGAAGCCAGTCTCAAATAGAGAAGACTAGATTTTCTGCTACTTCACAGTTAAAAATGTTACAAACACTTCTATTACAGATCAAATAGACAACATGGCTGTGAACATATAGACACAAAACCTCCAGAACAACCCTAAGAAGTTCCTAAGTTAGTCTGGCACTAAATCATCAGCTCCTGGAAGTACCACATTCTGTGTATTGATACTGCAAACAACAGACAAGAGTACTAGAATTTGTTAAATTGAGATACATATCACTGCAATACGTCTTCACGCTTGTAAAAGACATACTGTGTACAAGGTATACTTTCCTTGTGAGAGAATTCTTCCTATATACTGAATGTTCAGTTAAATTTTGTGTTATCAGATCAATCTGATCCACAAAACCTAAGTTAAAGCATAAGAAATTTTTTAGTGCGGGAGATGAAAGTAGTTTGAATGGTCTACCTAAAGGTGGGAAAACACAAGAAATAGCAAGAAACTTACCTACAAAGGATGAAAGGAAAAAAAAAAAGGAAGCGAAGTACAGCCCAAATGCCTTGTGTTATATCTCAGTGATGTAAGAAGCGATAAACCAAATTTACCCAGACAGTAGTCAAAGCTGCTAGAAGGTAATCAGTACAGTAAAACATACAGAGAACATAGTACCAACCATTTAGATTAAACAGGTAATTTAAGTGGATATATCCAATGTTAAGTTAATGACAAATATCTCTTGGTAACTTTTTTTTTCCTTTTTATCTTTTTACTGTCTGTGTATATGAATTAATTAAAAAAATAAAGGGAAATTCTAGGCCAAAACCTGTATTAAGAGTTAAACTCAAGAGTGAACATCTGCAACCTGGAAGTAAATACATTATAAAGAGGTAACTTCTCTCCAACCAGCTACTGTTTACATACCATACTTTGTTACTCAGTACTTTTGTTATTTGTATAAAAATAATCTGCACGGATGCGTTACCTGCTTTAAAGATTATTAGGCATTGTACGGTCCATCACTTGGAAGACTCGTCTTAACCTACTGAACTAAGAAGCTGACCAAGGTTAAGATTTCTCAACCATTTGATTATTTCCTCAGCCATTTGAAGCAACAATTATTATTCTTTAACTATTTAAAGAAAACTCAAAATAGGCAAATTAAGCCATGAAGTACACTGAAAAATAAGTTTTGTCAGATTAGGCTAGTTACTATTTAACGGAAACGAGCAGCTTCCTGTCATCAGGGCAAACAGCGAGAGGCTTCCATTTCAAGCCTCAAGTGTTTTGTGCTCCTGCAAAGATCTGCACCACAACTTTTATTTTTGTAATATTCCACATGAAATTTGCTTCCAGGCTAAATAAAACTAAGTATGTAAATGTACTAGAACATTTTAGTTCCTTCTTCCTGCTTCTAAGCATGTTCCAAGTTCACTAAATTTTGTCTTCCAAATAAAGGTCTTGGACCTCCTTCCACTGCAAAACTCCTCCTCTCCTGATTTTTTTTCCCCTACCAATTCCTCTTTAGAGCCACAGCAAACTTTTATGTGGCTTATTTGACAGACTGCTGATGATTCCCACCCCTTAGACTTCTAGGATGAAGCAGTAAGGAACATCCAAACACCTTCTCTTAATGCTTGAGTAGCTGATTCCCTTGAGGATGTTTTTTTCTCTTCCTCATGATAATTTTTTAAATGACACATAGATAAAAAAGTATCCTCTTCACGTAACATGCAGTAGATGCATCACGTGCTTGTTTATTTATTAAAACTTTGAGGTCTGCAAACACATGATGTTACATTTTAGCACTACCAATACATGGCACCAATACAAGTAGCACAATGAGGAAGGGAATGCATTTAGTCTAATTTCAAGTTATAATAGCTCAGACTTGCACTG
The DNA here is from genome assembly GCF_000687285.1 of Phaethon lepturus. NCBI lineage: Eukaryota > Metazoa > Chordata > Aves > Phaethontiformes > Phaethontidae > Phaethon > Phaethon lepturus. Next base: position 1,181 of record NW_010554902.1, on the reverse strand, counting down.
CCTCCAAAGTTTACTAAAATGCTCATTAATCACTGCAAGGTAGAAATAATAATCAGAAACTTCCACCATAAAGAAATAAAGATTCCCACCAAAAGCCATTAAATGGAAGAGTTATAAGCAATACGCAGTGTCAGTGGCTCTTCCTACGTCTTTGAACAACATCTCATCTAACCTAGCGTGCTTCCCACCACAGAACGGTGTGCAGGACTCTGTCCAGGCGCGCTGCCTTTCCAGATAGGGCACAGCCTGACCTGTGCTGCCCTTGCAACACCCACCTTGGGTCTGCCAGTAAAGAACGTAACTCTGGATCTCACCGTCATGCCCACAAGCAATTAGGTTCAGACCGGCGATGCTCTTCAGGCCAGACCTGTGGTCTGTGGCAACGGAAAGGCTAGTCTTGCTGTCGCAAGGGCTGCAAGCGCTTGGATCCGCAATTAGTGCTCTTCCAAAGCAAATTTCCTATTTAGAGCTGACAAGAGATAAGCAGAGCCGGCAGCAGTCAACCCAGCAGTCAACTCAGCCAGAGAGTGCAACCAACAGTTCCTGGTCTCGCGAATCCAACTGCTTGGAGAAGTTTTGACTGGGCAGTTTGTAACGTCAGTAGTTTCACCAGTAAGTTATGTGAAGTACTCTGCAAAGGAGCATAACCGAAACATGACACCTGCAGAGTGAAACACCAATTTGTGTTGCGTTTTGCTTCACCAGTGTGTATGTGCGCTCAAGTAAGACAGCAGACATACACCTCTGGGGGGACACAGGCATCCAGCACGGAAAGTATGACCATCCAGGCTTCTAAAAAGGAAAAGCCCCCATTGAACCTGGATCTCCCTTATTTTATTAGCAGTATGTAACTAAGAAACAAACTAATTCTACTTGCAGAATTTTTGCCAGTAGTATTTCAAAACTAAACTCACGCATGTCGGAAAACTTTGTTTGTTACCAGCATCGTGCAGAACTCGGCTGTGTTACCACGCCTGCTGCCTCTGCCCAAGAGCCACCGATCTGTTTTGTGCGTGCTCAAGCACACCCTGAGCAGGGCGACGGCTCGCTCGGGCCGAACGCAAACATATCTCCGAAAAAAAAGGCAAAAAACCGCCAGGGAGGAGCGGTTAGGTTTGCCCGAACGGAAACCCATGTACAGCTTCCACACAAACACATTTCTGCGTGGCGACACTCTCAAC
>NW_010554901.1:0-637 GCF_000687285.1 Phaethon lepturus | reverse complement strand
TCCATCTGGACATTGAGACATTGACCACTACACAGTGTGTATGCCCTGCATATAAGAATGGTTATGTAATGGAGGGAGGTTGGTTCAGTGAGGGGAGCTGAAGAGAATTATGTGTATTGACTCATGCTGGTAAGGGCTGGGGGTGTAAGCCCTCCCAGCCCCCCCACCAGTCAGGCTTCCAGAATATTTTAGCAGATCACATTAAGTAACATAGTCACTTGCACAAAGTACAGCAACATAATTTTCCAAAGCACATCTAGAAGAGGAAACATATGCATTTTCCTTCAGCAATCAGAACATACCCATGTACTTGTTTGTTTTGATCTCACAGTTGTGCGATTTTGTATACCACTTATATAGAACTTGTTTAGCATAACTTGCTTAGCATTAGTAGCTAAATTTGCTGAAGCCTTAGGCCACAAGCTGTGAACTTTCACCTAGATATGTTGAACTTTTACATAGTCAAGTAAAAGAAGGCCCCGGAGCTGGTTCAAGCCAGAAGATAAGGAAGCTACAACTGTCAGCAGAAGCTGCAACCTTAGATAAGAAAAGAAATGGCATGCCTAGAGACAATGAAAGGATCCAGTGAAGAATGGGAAGACCCCAGACCCTAATATTACTACTGGTCTGAACTGTC
>NW_010554900.1:379-1903 GCF_000687285.1 Phaethon lepturus | reverse complement strand
GGGAGGGACAGGGGAGCCGGCTCTGAAAACGGCATTAAGTCAAAACAGAAAGAAAACGAGGAGGGGCTGGAAAGGCGTTGTCAGAAGCGTCTGCAAGCGGCGCCTGTCCAGCTCCCCAAAAGCCAGGAGGGGTTCTTCAACCACCCTCTTCCCACACTGGGAGGATCGTCTCCTTTGAAGTCCCTTCTTTTTCCCAAAATATATTTAATTGTTTTTCCCTGCTTCTGCCTAGCAGCCAGTGGGGTAACAGCTCTCTGTATATAGTCTCATGCTATAAAAATGCATGCGAAGCAAAGCATTTTCATGTCAGGTTTTTATAAGCCCTTTCTAGCTCCTGACTAATCCGTGCCCAGCCCAGCCTCTGACATGCCAGAGTTCCCTTTGAGCTCGTGCCACAGATTTGCGCGGACGACTCTCTCTGATCGACACAAGATGTTATAGATAGTCCCCTATTTAAACCTTATCCCAGTGCAAATCCCCGGGAAGTTTTTTGCTCATCAAACGTCTGTCTTGGCTGTCCTTAAACCATTGCCTAGGTGGCCATTTTCTTTTTCTATCACGTGCGCTGTGCGTCGTTCTAGGTCTTTGATGAATGATTCTCTGGATAATATATTCCATTCCACAAAGCCTGTGTATGTACTGGGAGAAGAAAACTGGAGAGATTTCACATCAACTAAACAATCATCTTTGGTGTCAAGTGCCTGTATTTTTGCATAAGCACCCACAGGTTCTTCAGCCTCCCTTGCTGAATGAGATCCCCGGCACAGATGAATATTCATAAGGAATAACTGGGAAAAGCTGTAGTTTTCAGCAAAGCAAACTTTCCTGGGGGAGGAGGAATGTACTTTCTGTGACGCTTCTCTGGTGTACGCTCAGCCCCAGGTGATACCTTCCAAGCTCCTAAGACAGGGTTAGGACAGCCGCTCGCTGCCGGCACGGAGGCTGGCGCCGAACAGAGCCACAACCCGTCGCAAATCGGTGCTTGCCTACCGAGGCAAACGGCGTCATGCTGCTCTGTCCCCCCGACCTCAAAGGAGCCACGCTGGCGTTAAACCAGACATGTTCTTTTTAACTAATGGTTGCAGGACAGACCCTGAGCTCCAAAATCCAAATTCTAAGGGTAAAAGAGATTTCTGCCCTGCTCTCGCTTGGCTTTGGTTGCTCAGACCTTTCCCTTCGACGCAGTCCATTTTTCCTCCCATATTTCCCGCGGCTCTAGCTGCACAGACGGCAGGGCCGGCTCTGCTGACGGTGTCATTATTGCTGTCACACACTCGCTACTGACAGGCGGCGGGGAGCACCGGGAACCTGACGTTCTGCCGCTGCCGCCCGGCTCCTCGCGTCCCCACGCAGAATTACAGGACCTTTGTTTTCCAGCCGCCGGAAGCGGCCGCGGTTTGATTGCAGGAGGATGCTTGCTTTAGCCGTCGGAGAGTGAATAATTTGGCACGGAGCATCTCTTGTTATTCTGTCAAGAAGTCTGCGCGTCAATCGATGGGCTAACGATTATGATCAATGTCAACA
>NW_010554900.1:0-204 GCF_000687285.1 Phaethon lepturus | reverse complement strand
AGGGCTGGGCAAGCTGCCCGGGGGGAGCGTCCAGGCAGCGCAGCCCGGGGAGGGGATGAGGGCAAGGTCACCAACCCGCTCCTCCTTCCCCACCTCACCCTTGGCTAGGTCCCGTCTTGCCTCTCTGGATTTTGGCTACCGAGACGCAGGATTTGGAGTTTGCCAGCAGACCCAGCACACCCCTCGCGTGCCGCGCAGGCGCGG
>NW_010554899.1:0-4292 GCF_000687285.1 Phaethon lepturus | reverse complement strand
CCCCAGCCGGTGAAGGCCGGCGCACGGGCGATGCGCTGCGCGCTGCCGCGGGAGGGTGGCACCCGCCGCCCGCCCCTCGCCGCTGCAGCTCCAGGGCTTCGCCCTCTCCCTGAATGTCACGCCCAGAGGGAATGTGATTGTGTGGAGACAGCTTTTATCTTTTCGTCTGAAAGCAAAACGTGGAGGCTTCTGTGGAATTTATGAAACTGTATCTAATGGATTTAAACAGGACAAAAACCTTCACTTTTCGGCTATTTGCTGAATTTAACCCTAAGCATTAAAAAGAATAGAACCAGAGAATTTAATGAAAATGCTATTTTAGATTGAACTTCATTTTTCCCGGTACATCTTAATGAAAACAATAAAAATAATAAGAAAATCACCTAGGAAAAAAAACCCCACTTCCTAGTTCTTGCATTTGGCATCATTATTACCCTGAATTTGTGGGTAAGGATATTTTCCACGCAAAAAACCCAAGCCTTTTACTGCCTAACATCATGGTCTTAATGACTCCTCCTGATCTACTTTTTTTGCCACAAACTGTTGCTATGAAGCTGGCCGTGTCACGACGAGACCGAAACACCCATCTCGCTGAAGGTTCTGTACTCTGACAAATAGCCCCGGTGATGGGAGCCGACACGGACACATACCGGAGCCGTTGTCCCCTTTTCACTCAGTCTCTAAATTTTATAAGACACAACTGGTACCTTTTGTTTTTCCCCTAAGTTTTAAGATCTTTCCTATCACATCCTTGCATCAAAATGAAAATTTGGTTTCTCTCCCTCGGATAATTCTTTGCCAGGCGTGATGGGCTTCTCAGCAGTAGAAAGTAATCTGTCTTTAAACGCTGGCTTCGGGGTGCCGCGCGCGTCGCCCGCCTCCGCTGGCACGATCCTGACGGATCGCGTCTGCGGGGCGGCTCTCCGGCAGCAGGAGGAAGGGGGAAAGCTCTGGGAAATCTTCTGGCGAAAGAGGTTGACGTGGCTGGGAGCAGGGATGAGCATCGAGTGCCGCTGCTGGAAACGTGGTCAAAAGACTTCTGGGCTCGGCAGCGCGCTGTCCCATCTGCTGTAGCACAGTCTTCTGCAAGTACTGGGCCAGGACCTGACTTTTCAATAAATGAATATTTTAGTTGTTTTCCCAAAGTGGTATCTTACCAAGGAGGTGTAGAAGTACCAAAATGGGAAGGCGAGGATATACGTCCCACCCTGCCAGACCAGACTCCTGGGCCCTTTATCCTTCCCACAGCGGCAGCCATCGACCGATGCTTCAGAGGAAAATGTAAGTAACTTCTGGAGTTGTCCTTGCTCGCTTTTCTCAAACTGATTACGTGTTCCGAGAACAAAAGTTATTTATTCCATCCAGCTTTTTATTTACTTACTTTCCTCAAAAGGGTAAACTGTAATCAGGATGTATCCTTATGTCACAAAAGGTGTCATCCCCCCCGCCTTATGAACAGTATTTTAAGTTACAGCATCTACCAGCCTTTTTCTTCCCAAGAGCTTTGCAAAATCCTCATCATTATCTCTGTAATAAGATTTCTGGCCCTTTAGTCATCCAGGATGGGATGTGACAAAATCAAGTTGTCAGTCTGGACTGATCCTAGTGGTGAGAAGAAAATATAATTTTTAGACCTGAGGCTTTCTTTGTGTCTCCTGTGGTCTATGAAGATAAAAACACTTGTTTTTACTACAAGATTTTACAGAGCCACGTAAATAAATTGGTACAGTAACCCCCCCTGTCCGTCTGTGCTGTATTCTACCTCATTCTTTTTCTTTGGAAAATGCTTGATGGGAATGAGTTAAATGAGAGAGTATCTTTTAAACCTCGGCAGGCCAATGTCACTTCATCTTCTGTACCTTTTGAGATTCCGCAGTCTGAGAGGTCTCTTATGGCAATGGCAATGCTTTCAAACACTCCTTGTCTTCTACATTTCTACAGGTTTTTAACCGATCAGTTTATTCTGGGTTATAAAATGTTACTGGGCTGTTTACAGCAGTTATCTGCTGGAGGGTTTTTTATATGCATCTCCTTCAGTGAATCAGTTTTAAACAGCCTGGGAGCAAATCCTAGTGGCTGTCTCACTAATGGGTGTCACTGAGCTTTTTATCATTTCTTCTGCTTGAGCTCCTAGTGTTGGCTCACTCAAGTTTTATGCCTGTGTTGGATGGAGTGTCCTCATCAGGTCCTCCGTCTGACTTGCTTCTGCTCTGTGCTCTTTAGAAATAGCACAGACTCACAGAATAATTAATGTTGGAGAAGACCTCTAAGATCATCAAGTCCAACCGTCAACCCAACACCACCGTGCCCACTAAACCATGTCCCGAAGTGCCACGTCTACACGTTTTTGGAACACTTCCAGTGATGGTGGCTCCACCACCTCCCTGGGCAGCCTGTGCCAATGCCTGACCACTCTCTCAGTAAAGATTTTTTCCCTAATATCCAGTCTAAACCTCCCCTGGTGCAACTTGAGGCCATTTCGTCTTGTTCTATTGCTCATTACTTAGAAGAGACCAACCCCCACCTCGCCACAACCCCCTTTCAGGGAGTTGCAGAGAGCGATGAGGGCTCCCCTCAGCCTCCTCTTCTCCAGACTGAACACCCCCAGTTCCCTCAGCCGCTCCCCATCAGACTTGTGCTCCAGACCCCTCCCCAGCTCCGTTGCCCTAAAGGGGCATGTGATAGTTCTACTTCTCTGGATTTCATTTTATGCTTGTTAGTTTTTGCAACACGCTTGAAGTTGATGTTTTTGGAAGCCCTGGCCTTCCCAACTGAGATCAGTGTTGCACTTCAACTATAAGCGGGTGCAGTGTACCCTTCCAGCATTACTGCCTGCTTGGTCATCTGCACCAAAGAGGCAGAGGTTGCCATGCTGGTTTTTTTCCCTAAGATTAAATGGACATTTCTTCCTGAAGGAAGATGCCATTGTTCCCATTGTTCCTTCTGTTATCTTTCTGATTTGTGTTTACATCTAGATTATTTTTCACCCCTCTGCTTGGACGTGATGATTTGGGCAGCCTGTGGGCAGTCTGGGCTTGGAGTGCGTCAGGGTGGGGAAGGGTCCGCTTGGAGCATTCAGTGTGTGTTAAGTCACATTTCTTTCTTTCTGTTTTGTCTGACTTGTGTTAAAGGAGCTCCTGGCAGCTGATGAGACCCAAAGGAAACTCTAAAACTGAGTGAGGAATCTGTGTTAAAATTGCATTAACCCCACAGGGGATGGGCACTAGTCACTTTTTTCATTGACGCAGCCTGGCTTCCCCTCTGTTTCTAACGAACAGTGATTTTTTTTTTTCTTTATTCCTAAGCCAAAAAAAAGGAAAGGAAAGCAGATGTGTAGTAGAGCAGATTGCTTACAAGAAATAAGTACTGAAGCCGGAGGAGCTTGTGTCTCTGGCACCTAAGGCTGGGGGAGGTCTCTCTTCTAATCCTTGACTTGGGTTTTCAGACTTGGGTTTTCAGACTTGGGTTTTCACGTGAGTATCTTCACTGAGCATATGTGGGGGCGTATACATGTATATGGTAGTCCGTAGTATATACACATAGAACATATAGTTTGAAGCAGGTGCTAACTTGGGCAAAATCAATTGCCGCGGGTTATAATCGATCTGAGCACATTATATTAATTATATGTAATTCCAAATTTGGTACTAAAACCCTGAAGCTTATTTTTCCTGCTTGGTTTGACAGTAAATGCTGTTAAACGAAAGCATTTTGACTTAACACCCTCTTCCCCCGCTGCAAAAGGAACAGTAAATAGTGAGTAATCATGATAATTTGTGAACCAAATCCGTCTCCTCTTACTTCTCTTTAAAATTGCTGAGGATCTCTTACACCTGGCTCGCCTACAGACTAGCCTTCTACTTTTACTACTATTTTTAAGTCCGTGCAAAAAAAATGGTGACCGCTCTCCTTTTCATAGCATCCTGAAGGGTAAAATAGCGGAGTTTAAAGGGCGTGAAACCCACCTCTACCTGTGCTGTATCTTGCTTATTCACAGCAGGGATTCCTTCATCCTGCATCAGCCCAGGTGTAGCAGAAGTTTCCCAGTGAGCCACCACTGGGAAATATTTCACTCTTCTGGGCAGCTGTTCAGGTGTTTATGTACTGAAGCCAGTCGCTTCTGAGGCACCGCAATACTGCGAACGGGTGACTGAGACATGATGCTTATTAATAATCTACAGCCAGGATGAACGACTAGACTATCAGTTAAGACGGAATCCTACTAAATTCTGGCACAAAATCAATAGTCAACAAAAATAAGCGGCAGCCTGGGAAATGGAGGCTTTGCCGCC
>NW_010554898.1:425-660 GCF_000687285.1 Phaethon lepturus | reverse complement strand
CTGGGCAGGGTCCTGGGGCTGAGGTCTGCACCCCCCGACTTCTCAAGGTCTCGTGTTTTCTTTAGTGTTGCACGAAACACACACAGCAGCTGCCAATCAGGTTTCCACCCAACTCTGCTGCGTTTACGAACCTTGGGTTTGCTACAGCCAAAACCCACTGAAAACAAAGGGGACGATGTGTCTAGGAACCTGTCCAGGCGGAATAAGAACGTGAAACGGGAATCTGTCGTAAGGA
>NW_010554898.1:0-233 GCF_000687285.1 Phaethon lepturus | reverse complement strand
CGCAAAGTGGTGGATTAATCTCAGTCTTGTGGGCAAAGAAACGGCCACAAATTCAGATCGCCGGTGTCCTCGGGCCCGAACGGAATGGCTTCGGCCAGCTTAAAAAGGCAGATGGGCTCAGGAGGGAGCACTGCGCTCTCCCGGTTGGCACGGACGGGACCGGGTGGTCCCGGTGCCGTGCCGGCGCTGCCCCCAGGCAGCTTTGCTGGGGCGTCTCCAGCCCACGGCCAGCC
>NW_010554897.1:1262-1468 GCF_000687285.1 Phaethon lepturus | reverse complement strand
TATATAAAAGTTAATAATAGTCAATTGAAATTGAAGCCTACATACTTAAAACTGAATAATGATTCTGGGAGGTTTGACCTAGTTTGTGTGGGGATCTTTGATGCATCATTTATTCATTTAGTTGGAAAGTGGCAGAAGTGTCTCCTTCCAGAGTTTAAAGTGCTATGCCATGGTTGGTAATTACACAGCACGGTGATACCTCAGTC
>NW_010554897.1:563-785 GCF_000687285.1 Phaethon lepturus | reverse complement strand
ATGGTGTTGTGATCATCCAAACAGCAGGTCAGCTACTCTGAGTCCTATGGAGTAGCAGAGTGAATGGCAAGGGCTGCTGAACTGGAGTAGCCTGCATTAGTCTGACATCTGAGAGTAGCAGGTATCATAACTGCTGCCAAAATCCAAGCTGATGTTGTGATCCTGCTGTGAGGGTGATACTCCTAATCCAGGCTGCTCTTCAGGAGTAGCTAGCCTAGGAGC
>NW_010554897.1:0-505 GCF_000687285.1 Phaethon lepturus | reverse complement strand
AATGTGTTCCACTTCAAGCTCTGAGAGTACAACAATGGCAACCCTGAAAGATTTTCTTCATGTTCCAGGATGTTTTTGGGGGTTCGGGAAATTTCTGTTAGGGTTTAACAGTGTTTGATCTATACAAAATTGTGGGTAGTTCTTTCCCCACCATTCTGATTTAAACCACTTAGAAGGCAAACTGAAATTATTTCTATAATGACTGGAGCAAAATGTGCTGAGAACTAAATACAGAAACATGGAAATCAATTCTTAGCTTGCCCCTAGAATAGGCGTAACTATATCAAAATAGCTGAGATATATCTATCTCAGATAAATAATAGAATAATAAATAAACTTAAAACTTAAGATACAACTATCTTAAAGCTGGCTCCTGAAACTGGCTGTAGCACTTTCATACCACATGGCTGATTTAACTGTAGAGGATTTGGCTGGTTTACCCCAGCAGCACTGTGCTATCACAAGCCTGATCACAGAATCACAGAACCATTGAGGTTGGAAAAGA
>NW_010554896.1:33428-33685 GCF_000687285.1 Phaethon lepturus | reverse complement strand
CCGGTCACCGCAAACGAACGAGCATGCGCCGTGGTGTGCAGCTCTATCACGGTGTGTTGGCAAAAGGCTGTTTGTTCAGACTTTGCTCTGGAAAGGAGCTAACCTTTCCTCACTCATTAGTTACTGCTCAAAAGACGTTCGTGTGCTCGGCTGCAACACCGCTGCCCTCCCAGGTTCTCTGGAGCCGCCGCAGTGGTGCTGCTCAGCGTGGACAAAGCCCGAGCTGCTGCCCAGGCCGTGGCTCCGCCCGCCCCGCT
>NW_010554896.1:22432-33390 GCF_000687285.1 Phaethon lepturus | reverse complement strand
CGGCCGCGGGGCTGGGTGCAGGGATGACAGAATGGTTTGGGCTGGAAGGGACCGTTAAAAGTCACCTAGTCCAACCCCCTGCAGTGAGCAGGGACATCTTCAGCTAGAGCAGGTTGTTCAGAGCCCCGTCCAACCCAGCCTGGGATGTTTCCAGGGATGGGGCATCGACCTCTCTGGGCAGCCTGGGCCAAGGTTTGCCATGAACCAGTTCTGGCCTGAGCTGCTCGCTCGGCCTCGGCATCCCGCCAAGTCATGAGTGTTCACCGTGGTGAAATAGAGGACATGCAGATGATGAAGTAATGGCTGTGGAAGAGCGCAGGGATGGCTGGGGCGGCGGGGAGAGGCGCTGGAGGGAATAGAGGTTCAGTTAGTTTGATTTTTATCATGGGATTGCAATTTAGGGGCTAGAGAAGGACAATGGAAAGAGATTTTTTTGATTAAGGAGTGAAAAGGCAAAAGGATTAGAAGCAGAAGGAGATGGTAAAAAGAGGGGACAATACATGCACGATAAGATAAATTACCTGGGGAAAAAAAAATGAAGTGAAGCCAAGGAGTGAATTAAAACAACAGCAGGTAATTCCACCCGGGCTGTACAATGCCCTATTCTGAACACAAAGCAGAGCAATTAGATGATTCTGAACTAGCACAGTTCCAGTGAAACCACTGTTATTATAAGTGATACAAGTGGATTCAGTTGTAGTTCATGTCGTGCAAATATATAAGGTAAATGTCCATAAACATCATAAACTGTGGGGATGGACTCTGTAGAAATTTGCGTCGCTTTTATTGAAGCAATTAAAGCCATGCAGGTTCTTCTGTAGATAAGGTAGGAAACAGGCTGCGACCAGAAGCTGTCTTTTGTATTATCTCAAATGTAATTGATTTTCATATAAAGCAAATTGAACATAGACTGATCCGCCGAACATGTGGCATCAGTGACAGGCATGTTGGGCTGATAATAAATCCTGCCACACAGCCAGGTGTGGTAAAATACCTGCCCACAACCACATTAAATAGAAGGATGAGCAAAGAAGCTACACTCAATGCAGTAATGCTAAATCTTTTTACATTGCAATGGTGTGGGAAGATTGAATGTGAGAGTAAAGGTATTTATTTCTACCTGTTACAAAAAGTAAGCCAGGCCTGTGCTAGCAACTTAAACTCTTGCTGTAATTATCAGCTGAAATCGATATGTATATGTGCATGTGTATATATGTATATTTGTGTATATATGTGAAAATGCTCAGCAAAGCTGCTACAGACTCCTTCTGTGTTAGAATGTTTTGCTAGTGTAATCTTTTAATGTATGCCTTTGTAAGTGGTAAGTGTTGACATACTTTAAAGCCTCATCTGTCATTACACAAAGTGAATGACTAACGTGAGAAAGCAGAAGAGAAAGCAAACACAGAGGAGCTAGTCAATACAGAGAGACGTGATTAAGGATACTGGGATTGACTAATAAGGGGCAAAACACTAGCATTTAAAGAGGAAAAATGTAATTACTTCTGTTTTCAAGTATTACACTTGTGGTCAGTCAGTATAAATTTGCGTGCACGGAAGCAGTAGGAACTTTGTCCCCTGGAGTGGTTTCACAGACAGCAGTGTTTAGAAAAGGCCGGTGTCTGTGCTGGCTGAGTTTCAGGTGATGCATCTCCAGGTCACACTATTCAGTGTGTGGCAAGAAGTACCCAGGAGGAGAGGAATGCCTGTACTTGTCTTCCTGGGAACTGCGAGCTGTGCTCCTGCGAGCCTCTGTCTTGCATTGAGTTTAATCAAAGCTGGTTAAGAGATATGAGACACATTTGACGTTTAATTTTCTGCGTTGGAGCTGCCTCCTGGAGGAGAGTTTGATAACATCCCCTGCTTTTGTAGTCCTCAGAGATTTTCTGCGGGAGTTGCAGACCCTGCTGGTACTGCTTACACAACCTGCTTTGTTACCAGCTGTGGGCTTGTTGTCTCTGTGCTGACTTACTGCGGGGAGTTTGTCCTGATCATCCAGCAAGATAGCCTGGCAGTAGGCAGAGTTGGCTGGGGTGCAACCCTCTTACTCCAGCTGTTCACTTACCCAATATTGGCTGTATTGTTTAATTGCCTGAATGCTCCAAGCACTTGCGGTTTGCCAGAATAGTTAGCACAGAACGGGTTAGTATAGCTGGGGTATTCACAGCTTCAGGGGCTAGTCTAGTGACACTGACAGCGCCCCAAAGTTAGAATTCAGTGAATTTTCATTTCTAGTAGTTATGCTTCTTTTCTTGCGGTTACTAGCCAGGTCTGCAAACAGTATGCCAAGCTCTTAATTTAAGTGATTGTTCATTTCTGAGGTGTTTTAGAGTGTGTAAGTTTACCATGACCTTTCTTTGGGTTTTTATTAAACAATCTTGCAATATTTCAGTGTGAACTTCCTGGTGAATGTTTCATTGCAGTAAGGAAAGGTGCTCAAATGCTTAGTTTGCAAGGTTAATGATACTTTAAGAGATAAAGGGAGCAGGAAAGGGTAAGAAGGGACCGCACGAGCAAGGGGCATTTATTTCTGGTCAACTTTTCCTGCTCTGCTGGTTCTCAGAGGTTTCTAACCTGGCTGAAGTATTAGTGTTTGTGCGTAATTAAAGCCAGGATTATTTTACTGTCTGTAGGTGTTAAAAAAAACCTGCATCGGGGGTAGTGATAATTAAGCTGAGTTTGCCTTGTGTAATGGGGCAACCTTAAACTAATGAAAGGAACTTTTATTGCTTTATTTTTCTTCTGGGCCTCAAGATTCTTAAGGACTGAGTATTACTGCTCCTGCATGAAAGTTCTGAGGGGGAATATTTTTTATACTGTAGCATGCTCAGTATGCAGGGTCCCTGCAACTATGCTTTACAAAGCTCCTGCTCAGGGCAGCTTGGAGTTCAGGTTGAAAATAGAGGCAGGAGTGCAGAGCTGTAGAACAGGAAAGGAGGGGGGCATTTTTCGCTATTATGGGAGCTCAGACATCTTATTTGCCTGTGGAAACACAGCCTAAAATGTTACCTCTTCTCTCTCTCCAAGGTTTGTTTCCAGACTGTGGGTTGTGGAGTACTTCTGGAGGGTCTGTGGAAAGTAACCAAGGGAGACAACCCTGTTTTCAGGCACCTTAAATTCTGTAAGGCTGCTAGGAAGTTTTTAGTCAACAAGTTGAGAAAAGTTAAAATAATGGGGTGGTGAATTTTTTTTTTTTCACCCCCAGAAACATCTCTCTGCCTCTGCAAATAAGTCCCAGTGACCCTGGTGTTGAGTCTGGGAGTGTCAAAAAGCAGTTCTATAAAGCACTCCTCTAACATTATGTCCTAAATTATCTTGCACTGCTGTGCCCAGATAAGAAATAGTCAAAACAGATTTCTTTGCCATGGTGTAGGAACAGCTGATCTCTGTGTGTCAGCTTCAGTTGGTGACTACCTTTTTCCCCCCTCCCTGTATTTTGAAGCATGCATTAGACTATACATTTGCTTGCTCATGAGCCAGCTAGAGCTAAATCATTGCAGATAGAGCAGTCGGCTCCACACAGGAGGTGCATTCTATTGCTCCTTCAACTAACCTTTGTTTTCCTGCGATAAATTTTGATGGGTTGTAGCTTACACCATGTCTTCCCTGGTTTTGCCCAGGACATTTGTAACGGTGGGAGGGTTTGGGACAACATGACCCTGTATTTCTGGAAGAAAACAGAAAGGGAATGTAGAAAGGTGAACAGAATTTAAAATTTAAGAATTACACACAGAAAAAATGGCAATCTGTTCAGCTGCTTAGATGTTTTATTTTCATTAGCTTGAAGAGGTTTGGGACTTGGACCCTTTTCATCGGTTTGGGTTTTTTTTGAGAGGGGGAAAGTCCCACCTTTTTCCTAGGAACGTACAGCAGTTATTGTTTCAGTAAGCTGAGAAACACTAGTCCCTGTTTACTTTGTAGTTATGGAGCATGTAAGCATTACACAAGTTAATAAGCACGTGTGATGAGAGATTAGATCTGTATGTCTCCCACTAGCCATATTACTTAAGTATATGTTTGATGAGGAAATGCAAAGCCTACTGGTTCAGTAATCCTAGAGCAGTACTGAAATATAGATACTATTGAGTGGTGGGAGCAGGAACCCTTCTGAAGGGCTGATACCTCTTCCACTGTAAAAGCCAGCTGTGAAGTCATTATAGTCTTGGAAGACCTTGGAGTCAGTTTTCCAGTGGTTTAATCTACTGAGGGTTTTTTTTGTTTTGTTTTGTTTGTTTTGTCTGGGGAGCCCACAGCTCTAATGTTTTGTAGCTAGGAATTTGATATAACAGTTCTCAAGATAAGCAGTGCGGTTGAGTTGAAAGCTGTTACTTCTTCCATTTCACTGCCATTTTATGCTTCTATCTTTCTGACGGTTCTAATGTGTTGAGTAATCTTCATCTGCAGTGCTTTGTGAGCTATCGGTTTCTGTCAGATCAGGAATGATACAGAATATAAACGTTTGCAACTCAAGCTGATGCCAAGGGAGGCTGAAGACTGATGCAGCTCTCATCTAAGTATTACAAGTGGAAGTCCCAAGAGTGTAGCAGGAAAAGCCACTTAAGTCAAGGCTGTATGAATAAGAAAGTCAGCAGCACTGACTCTTCTCAGTATACATTTCCCCACAGATTTCTTTGTAAGTTATGCTTGTGCTTATAAGAAATGTAAGTTTTGCTTGTGCAAACTTCTCTATAATGAGAATGCTGGTGTAATTAAGCCTGAGAGTCTGAGACTAAAGAACTAAATTCATTTACACAAAGGGGAACTACAGTGGCTTTGAATTTGGCCCTATATAATGATGCATACACTTATTCTCAGGTGTAGTAACACCTTCCTTCTTCCCCCTCCCCAAAAGGGTCCCAGTTAATGCTGGAAAGAAGTGTATTCACACAGGCCATGAATCCTGTTTTATGATATATCAAGAAGCACTTGAGATATCACTAGTTACACAAAGGAGGCATTCTAAGGTTTGGGGTTTTTTTTCTTTTTGATCCTCTGTAGTTGAACCTTTGAGGCTTTGAAAATGTTCTTGGCATGAAGAACTTACACATATACACCTCATAGGAGAAAATATTTTATCTTACTAGAGACTTGGCTGAGTTCTGCAACCCATGCAGCAGCCTCCATATAATATTTGGGGATGTGGGAAATAATAACACATTTCCTGTGGAAAGTGTTTGTCTTGCCACCCCCAACATGGGAAGTGACCAGGAAATTTCATATAAGTCTGCACCAAAATTGCATGTTCAGATGAGGCAACGAACTACCGTTGTGTATAACCTTTAATACGAATTGTCCAGCGCTACCAACTGAAATGTGCATGTGAAATTCCAGTGACTTCTTAAAAGCACTGCCTTAAACCAATAGAACTGACACAGCTTTTGTCCGTCAGCGCTGGTTACCATGGCTGTTATCCCATGGTTTGCTTTAGGAAAGCGCAGTTCTCTCTGTCCTTCAGCTCTTTGGCTGGCGCTGGGTTCTGGGCTCAGCCTGTGGTCTGGATTGCTCACGTGGAATCTGACACAGTCCCAAGGAGTGGAAGTGCAGGGCTGATGACAGTTGTGGAAAGCAGATGCTTGTTTTCTCATCTGCCATCAGTGCTGGCCCTTGTGTAGCTTTGAACAGGCCACATAATTGTTTATATTCCTCTTTTTTTTCTTCTTTTCTTTTTTTTCATATGCTTGTGACGTACACGACTGCTGGAGGGGATTGACTTTCAGACTGTGGTGCAGTTGGCATTTCATTGTATTGATATATGGAGGGATTATCCAAAGGTACTTTTGAAGCTTCTTTCAAATTTTTTTTTTTTTCCAGAGCGCAGAAGCTGAGCCCCATGAACAACGCAGCTGATATCAGGAAGAAGCTGGAGTTGTAGAAGACATAGTGGAAATCACTAGTTATGTCCACCAGGAGACCTGAAATAGAAGCCACAGCTTAGTCAAAGAGAAGATGCATGCTAAAGGCAACGAGGTGACATTTACATAAATGTTAAACCTAAATAATTCAGCAAACTGCCGTATACAAATGATAAGCATTCACAGATGAGTTAAGTTCTCTTCTCTAGATTCTAGGGGTTCTTTGTTTTTTTTGTAGTCACCATTCAGGTGATGTTTCTGCTTCTGTATAAAGTATTTCTCAATACACAGAAAAATCAGGAAAGGAAGGAAATTGTAACTTTTCCCCAACCCCAATTTTGTTTGTTCAGCAGAGGACCCTGTGCCACTGCCACTCACTGGATTTTGTAATGAGTGACCCCATTACATCCCAGGTCAGAAAATAGAACACGTAAATAGAGAAATCTCTCAAAAATCAAAACTTGTCTCTAATAGTGTGTAATCAGGGAGAGGAAAATTCACAGAACAGCAAACATTATGACTAACATGAAGTGCCCTCAATATAAAACATTTAGAAGTGTGATATATTGAATGAGTAATGTAACACTAATGTTAGGGATGGAAAGATGATACTCAGGTCAAATACATGATGTCTTCTCCATAGGCTGCTTATTTATATGGAAATACTGGAATAATGTTTGTTGCTTGTATTCTTCAGTAAAGATGGGTGATGTTTCTTTTCATAGTGCACTTTTCTTTAGCAGATTTTAGGACTACAAATACAAATGGAGCTGCTTTTACTGAACTTTGTTTTGCCCATCTGACACTCCTATCAGATATGTCCAAGAAAAGAGCTTTTTTGCACTTTGAGAAAAGTGACTGACACACCAATGCCAGGGAATACTCTGAAATATGGTGCATATTATCATCCCATTCTTAGAACAGACATTCTGTTACTAGTCTTTTGAATTTGCTGCTGTGCTGCAGGAGCATCTTGGACAGGTCACTTAGTGGCATTTGCAGTGAACTGTGAAATCTGTGAATAATTTATTGGATTGGGGGCCATAACTAGCTCCTTTCTTGTCTCCAGAGAAAAATTAATACACTCTAGAACTCTGAAAGCAGAGTGAACAGAAGCTTTTACTGTAAGGCTTTTGAATAAGGTAGAGCTGGTAATAATTCGGATTACAATTAATTTGTTTAATGGGATGTTCACAATTCCTTGAGACTTCATAGATAAAACAATGCAAACTAGCAAAGCAGTGAAATGGTTCATAGACAGCAAGATCCTACCACAGTAATTCCTCTCTGTCTTGCCACTCACTGGAAAAAAGCTCTCCTCACTCCCATGCCTATTAAATCTGCCCACCAAGTGGGTAACTTTTTCATTGTCTGCTGTTGCTGCAGTGACACTCGGACGGCTGCAGAAATGACCTTCCTTCAGCTGTGAGAAGGGGCTCTCCATTTTATATTGCCCCCTTTGCATAACAAATCTGCCTGCATGGGTTTGGAAACTCCCTCATTCGTCGTCTTTATGCTCCCAAACACTTGTCACCAGTGTCTGAACAACTAATTTTCCCTCGGCCTGCTTTAGTGGCTTCTCTCACCTGTAAGAGGGGGTCCAATGAGGAGAGTGATACTCTCCAGGATGGTGAAGAGCCCTAGAGCACTTGAGAACCTGTCCATCTCCACCACATCCATCAGCACCTGGAAGGTGAGTGCCCCGATGCCACTCATGGCTATACTGAGGATGACGCAGTAGATGATGAGCACACTGAACTCAGCTGAAATGACACAAATGAAATTGCTCAGCCCGCAGAGGAGCACGGCCAGGCTGAACAGGTAGATGCGTTTCCCTGTGAAGATCTTGTGTCCTGAGAGCAGCCCTGTCAAAGGGCGTATGAAGATGTTGATGAACCCAATAACGGAGATGAGGAGGGCTGCCCTGCGTTCCTCCACCCCATTCTGGATGGCGTAAGGCACAAGGTAAATGTGGGGTAATGCAAACCCCATCATCATCCAGGTCACTCCAATAGTGTAAATCTGGTAGCCTTTATTTTGACAGAAGATGTCAAAAGCCAGGTACTTGTGCAGCATCTGGAAGCATGCAGTCCTGGTTCGCTGCTGGAGCTTGGGGTGGGGAGAAGATGCTCCATTGGCCAGCAGTGCCTCTTCTGCTCTTCTCCCTGGCTCCTCTCCAGGCTTGAGTGACTGTAGTAATGACCCTGATGCAAGCTGAACTGGTCTCATGATGGCTCCACAAACACAACAGTTCAATAGTATTCCTCCAAAGATAAGAAAAGTGTTTCTCCAGCCCATCTCATCCAGCAAGTATTGAGAAAGCAGCGGCCACAGCGTGAAACCGAGAGAGACGCCAGTGGATGCCATGGCGTTGGCCAGACTTCTCCACCGTACAAAGTAGTAGCCCAGCACAGTCACTCCTGCTTGGAAGCTGAAGCATGATCCCAGACCTAAAGGTAGGAATGAAAGAGAAAATGACAGTGCGTGATCCCTCTGCCTTTTCTTAAAGGGTGAAATGAGCCCAAATCTAGAGTGTACCCATAGATGACTCATCTACTACTGAAGCATCTTCTTGCCTGCCAGGCTGTATAACCCCCAGTGATTAATACTCAGAAACCCCACACAAGGGATGAAGAAGATGTTGTGTGTAAATGAAACTACTTGTGTTCTTGGGTATACTAAATATACTGATCCAAGTTGACATTTCTTGGGGCATGCTGCCATTCCTAAAATTGTTACAGAATTGTTAATTAAAAGCTTGGCTTTTATACTGCATGCAACAAACAGTGCTGCTTTCCTGACACTTTCATCAGGGCTCAGGGAGTTACTTGTTTTTTTCTCTATGCAGTGGACACAGCCTAGCTTGCAAGATCCAGCAGGACTGGTCCCAAAGTAACTTGGCAGAAGAAATTAATTTCTCTGTTTTAGAAAAAAACAAGAGTTGAACATCAGTCACATAGGGAAATATTTGGAAAGGAAAAGTTCTCATCTGTTACTTCTGTTCAAAACCAATACATTCTTTTGCTAGAAAAAGATGTCTCCACATTTCCCCAGATTGGGAGTGATGAAATACAAGCCCAGGGAACTTGGGAAGGACGCTGCCCCAACACATTACATTCCAAGATTGGAAAAAAAACCCCTCCCTTTTTAAAAAACAAAGGGCTGAGATGCTACTAAAAAGAACAGACATCTTTGCTCTCCATTTCACCCTCTGGAGACCTGTAGCTTTTTCCAGAGGGAACCACGTTCCAGTGGGCTCAGCTGGATGAGGTGTGTGTTAAAGGGGTGTGAAGGGCAAGTCTAGCTGCTGTATGTTTGCTGTGCTGTGGGGTTTTTGATGTATCCTGTTTCACAGCTGAATGGAAAAATGTGAGCACTTAGTCGGGACTGTCACCATCTCCCATCTCTCAAGTCAAGCACAGCAGCTGTGTTTTCCTGCTGTTCTTCGGTGCTTACCAGTGATGAGCCCAGCTGTTAAGTAGAGCTGGCTGATGGACTTGCAGAAGGAGCTGGACACCATGCCCACTCCACTGAGCAGGCCTCCCAGCATCACAGCAAACCTGCAGCCAAATCGCTTCACCAAGATGCTGCAGAGGGGCCCTGGAAGCAAAGAAGCAAAAGGGAAGCAGTTAGGGAGGAAGGAAATATTTCGTACCTGCTGGACTGCTGCAATTATCGAATTATTTAGTCCTGAGACCCTGAGGATTGTCCCAGCAGTGTAATGTAGTAGGGGAGCCAGGAATAGAAAATATCATAGAATTATAGAATCTTTGGGTTGGAAGGGACCATTTAAGGTCATCTAATCCAACCCTCCCTGCAATGAGCAGGGACATCTTCAACTCGATCAGGTTGCTCAGTGCCAGTCCAACCTGACCTGGAATGTTTCCAGGGATGGGGCATCTACCACCGCTCTGGGCAACCTGGGCCAGGGTTTTGTTCCCCGATCCTCCCAAGTGCGTGGTCAACTTGTTAGCTGAAGGGAAGGCTCCTGTGATCTGCTTGGGTTTTGGTCATTGTGTAGGATTTCTAAGCTTCCCTGTGATTGATTTTCATTAAAACCCTCGGAAATGGAATGGAAGAAGGACCTTTAAGTGCAATTCTATTCTCACATGATATAAATTCTGGAAATTATTTGAAAAAGCAGAGGACTTGTATTTCTATGCCTCTGAGTAAGAGATGTTAAGCAGGGTGATATTTCTGTTTGCATATTTCCAGTCTCATTTCACTATGTTTTTCAAATATTCTGCCATAAAATCCCCTAAATTTGCCTTTGGTGTCCTGCTACCTAGGTGAAACTCCTTCCAAGGGAAGGCCGATTGACTCTGAATTAGATCAAAAATGGGAGAAAAATAAACTTCATTGAGGAGGATTATTTGGAAATGGCTGAAGAGGTATATTCATGTCTGCATAGGAATCAATCTAAGCTGCAGGCAGTAGCATCCAAGCTGCAGCTTGTGGAGTCTTGCAGCGGTCCTGCAAGTCATCTTCCCAGGAAAATAATAAGATGTTATTGTCAGCACAGCTCTTTGCACATGCCTGTCCTGGCATACCTGGCAGGGGTGGGTAGGTTTAACTATGTCCTCTTGGAAGTGGACACAAGCCTAGGAGCAGACCGTGCACATCCCGGCTCCCATTCCCACACCTCGAGCACAAACAGTGCGGAGGTGGGAGCGAGACCCAGGTGGTTCCGATGGGACAGAGCCCTTCTTGGGCACAAACCTCGATTTTATTGTGTACGCACATTGCTGGCAGGCTTTACTAGGAAGGCGTTATGTTATTTCATTAGAAAAAACAATGAAAAAATAGGCATGGAGGTGTGTGTTTAAGGTCAGTTAGTTGTTTAATTTTCATAGACTTTTGGTGTATTCCATGAGATTGTGGTAAATCACCAGTTTCTTAATGTCATTTAGCATCCTTCATTTTGGGGTAGGAAAAGACTAGTTCAGACCTGCAGACCATCAGTGAGAAACGTTCATCTCTGCATGCTCTGGCAGAAGAGGATCTGAAGGTACAGCTTCTTTTCCTTTGAGGATCCTCAAGGTTTCCCAGGTTTTTTTCCCCTCTTCTGAGCACTTAAGGTTATATAAGCAAATGCAAAATGACTGT
>NW_010554896.1:22187-22394 GCF_000687285.1 Phaethon lepturus | reverse complement strand
AGGGAAAATAACCTATGACATATTTGTGACCTAAATCGACTTCTGGTTTGAAATAAAATCCACACAGTCAAGTGAAGAGTGGGACGTTATTAAAATTAGGACTGCAGCTGTCTGTATTTTGAGCTGCTTGGAAGATTTTCACTTCAGACTTCAACTGGTCTTTGAAAAAGTGCTCAGCAAACTGGTGACTGGATTATTTTTCCTCCT
>NW_010554896.1:0-22176 GCF_000687285.1 Phaethon lepturus | reverse complement strand
CCTGCTGAAGACATTAAGGATGGTACTGCTGTTTAACCGACCTAGGTAGCCAGAAGTCATAAATTGAACACTCCAAAATAATAAGATTTGCTTTAAAAATCATAAGGGTTTTTCATTATTTGTTCCCGTTAACTTGCTTTCTAGCAAGTTTCAAACGTTATTTCTCACTTGCCTGGGACTTTTGTGCTTTCTTTTTTCCTTTTCAAAAATAATACCAAGAAAAAAGCTGCACTCGTATGAGTGCTAGACTGGAGAGTTGTGTGCATGAGTATCTGGAAGCAGGAACCTGTAAGGGCCTGAACTCCCCTTTTGGAGCCAGCCGTAGGATCCTGAGGTCTCTCAAATGATTCTTATAACAAAATAATGGTTAATTGTTTTTACCTGGGAACATACCATGGATGACGAGATATGTTTGGCTTAATAAGTTATGAGCTGTTGTTTGCACTGTGCCCTTCCTCGTTTCCTTCCACAGCCCCGCTGAGCTGAGGTTAGCTCTCCTGCGTGGGACCTTCTCACTCCACTGACCACTCTCAGAATGGGCTGCTCTGTCCGTTTCCCTTCCTGTTTACCAATTTTTGCAACAAATATTTTTTTTTTCTCCGTCAGTTCCTCAGAATTAAAAAGAATGAAGGAGAAGAAAAGAGAGAAGCACTTTTAAGAGACCCTGGTGACACAGCAGAATGCAATTCTGGGAAGGGTTTAAGTGCCAAGACGACGGATGTAACCGGAGAACCTGAATCAGAGCCTGGCCCACTGCAGAGGAGGTCAGAAGTTGCACCACAAGCCATACATGATTGGCCTGAGAGGGATTCTTTGATCCCTGGTTTTTTTTGTTGTTTTTTCTTCCTGGTTTATGGTCATGTTAGTCCTGTCATATGCTACTGGGGGACAAGAACAAGCACTCCTCTGCTGTAACAGCCTGCAATAGGAGACATAACTGGCAAGCAAAGCAACAGCTCTCTTGTAATGCGCTGGCTATGCCATGACAAATTCTGTTAGTGAATATAATTAACATGAGGTTATTCTTTCCTTGTCTAATTTATAACTTTTGGATCTATTTATTGGCTCTCTTTATATTACCTCTTACTGTGGTTCCAGCCTCCTGCAAAACAATTACTTCATTAAAGAAAGTAGGATAGTTGATATTTTCTTGCAAATAACTGCCAGACTTGTCCTTCCTGGACATGTTGGGACCAAGCTGCTTCTGAGACCATTTCCCAGAGCCAGCAGGTCCCATTTGGCTCCTTCCCACTCACCGCAGCAGGTCCACAGGGGATGGTAGGCAACATGGGGAATGCCCAACAGATTCCAAATTCAAAGCCCCAAGGACACTGCTCTATTTCTGCTGACCTTCGGTGATAATTCCTCCTGTAGTTTTTTCCCCTGAGGTCTCTTTCCATCTGCACCTTGCAATTCTGGACCCAGCTGCTTCTGCTAAGGTGCAAACTCTCTCCCATATCAGGTGGCTGTCAGCCAAGTGGTGCGCAGGGGACACTGAACCTGCCACAGCCTTCACATCAGCATGACTCAGGGCTCTGCTTTTGT
Organism: Phaethon lepturus; assembly: GCF_000687285.1. NCBI lineage: Eukaryota > Metazoa > Chordata > Aves > Phaethontiformes > Phaethontidae > Phaethon > Phaethon lepturus. Next base: position 20,631 of record NW_010554896.1, on the reverse strand, counting down.
GGGATTTTTTTTCATACTATAGTGTCACCTTTCACCAGTATTGGAAGGGACAGGCATGAACTCAGGGAGCAGCTCAGATACGTGGGTGTCACTAGATACATTCCTTCTTTTGCCTACGTGGGGTTTGGGTAGTCTGTTTATCAAATAAGCACAGGAGTTATATGTGGAGGGGTCAGCAGCAACACAGACCCGTCACTGGGAAGTCCTTGAGCTGCTGGGGATTTGTTTTTCTCTTCTGTGCAGAAATATCTGTCTGGGTGGGGAATTTGGGGACCCTGTCCTGTGCAGCTTCCACATTTTCTTTGGGGGAAAAAAACACTGATTCACTCCACTACCCATGAAGCACGAGCCTCCTTCCATCCCCCTTCACCTGGAGGGTGCTGCCTGACCCACATTCTGCATTAATCCAGCTATGCTCACATCTGCCCTGATCCCTGCTTGGGTGTGCACTCTATGCCAACGCCCAAGGAGTTGCTTTTAACACTCCGCCTCAGCTAGCCACCTGGAAGAGCTTGGCTTTTGGCATCTTTTCAGCCATGAAGAACACAGTTGTCATGTGGCACGTGGAAGGAGATGTGCTGTCGTGGACAGAAGATAAATCAAGAAAGCGTCCAAGCTCCAGTGCTACCTGCCAGCTTATTCAAAGAACTGCTATGGGAAATAGTTAAGTTCTCGCTGGTCTGGAGAAGCTGGCCTGAAAAAGGGATTCGTCTCCTTTGACCAAGGGTCTTAGTTGTCTCTTAGAGTGGCAAAAGGGAGCTTGGCATCTGTGGACACTTAGTTTTGGACTATGCGGGCATGGATCAAAGTGTCTGGGAGATGCCGTGCCCTGCCGACCAGACAGTCTGCTCAGACCTCCCAGTCCCTTCCACCTTAATGAAATATTAAGTGCCCTTGTTATGGTCCCTCATCAGCAACACAACCGCAGGAGATGGTGGAGGGCATTCCCTGCGGCCATTACTTACCGCCTCCATACAGCACGGCCACCATGATGGATGGGAACCACGATGTCTCGCTATTGCTGGCCTGGAACTCATGCTGGAGGTCCGTGAAGAAGACGCCAATGCAGGAGGGGAAGCCCAGCGTCAGCCCCTGCAGCAGCACTGCAGCAAGCAGGACCATCCATGCCCATCCTCGGTCCTGGGGCTTGGCAGCTTCGCGTGCTGCTGCTGCTCCTTGGGACATGATGGCCTCTTTCTCCTCCTAAGCCAGGCTGCTGGGGAAGGGATTGCAGCTACCATGCAGCCGTCAGCCCAGCGAACGGACCTACAAAGAGCTGATGGTATTCCCGAGGCTCAGAGGCACCAGTGCATCCCACACCTTTTGCAGCTGACACTGTAGGCTTCTTGCTTTGCATTTCTTCCAGCACCTCCCTTCCTTCTCACTACAGGATCCTGGCAACAGATTGCTTGAGAAACAACTGCCTTTCCCTTTTATATTTCACAAGACGGTGACCACAGCCAGGTACAGAACAGAACCACACCTCCTCTGAGGTATGAATTGACCTTACCTAGTTCCCGCCCTTATTTTCCCTTTCACCTGCTTTCATCATATGGAGTCCCCTTGCTGGCAATTGCTAAGGTCACTCAGTCCTCCTGCTAAGAAAAGAACGAAAAGCTCTGCAAATGCCAAGAAAAATAGAAACATACAACGCTTGCATGTCGCAACAGAGCTCAGCATGAACCTTTCAGGAAAACTGCACCTACCTACAAAGTGCTAGTGGGGAAAAAACATTTTTAAAGCCGTCATTAATTAGGATCCAGTGATCGCAGGTAGGCTTTTGCTTTACCTCTGTTTAGATCTAGAGCTTCTTCTGAGAGATCCCAGTTTTGATTTCTCTGAGACTGGCAGCACAAAACATATAGCAATAGCATTCCCCATCCTCTCCACATGAATAAACGTGCATTCAAAAAAAATCTTTGGCAGCTGGCTGAGCTTAAGAAAAGTGCCCATGAGGTCACTGCACAGTGCAATATTTATTTAGCGCTCAAATAGTGGCTTTTCCCTAAAACAATAGCTACATTTGAGTTTTGCGTGCAGCTTTAAAAATTAATAATAGTTTGATTTTGCTCATTATTTCAAATATGCCATGGTGGCAGAAAGTTAGTTTCATACCTTAGGCTGAGACCTGAATGGGTCAAAAGAAGGATAGCGTGCGCGTGGCTGTGTGCGTGGCGCGGGCGGCTCATCCCTTGCGTGCGCAGCCCGATCAGCTCATGGCCCACGGTTAGATACTTCTGCTTCAGTAGCGACTAAAAGCTTTGATGAAGTCTTTTGCAATATTAACCTAGGCATCACTTCTGTAAACAGGGCTCTTATGCCGGCTGGCTCACAGCCAAAAAGAAAAAAAAAAAGGCCGGGAGCGGAGGGGGCCCGTGGGAAGGGGCTCTGAAATGCAAATCATGGTGGTGGTGCTCAGCACACTTTAATCCTTTGTCCACTTTAGCTGGGCACAGATAATGCAACTAATTCAAGCGCTTGTCTCTCTGGTGTGAATTAGCTGGATGACAGCCTAAAACCTCTCCCCGGCAACAGCAAACCTGCAGAAAAAGGCAGAAGCACAGCTCCTCTCTGTTCCCAGCTGCCCTGTCCAACTCTTGAGTTTGTCCGGCAGAAGATTTCTGGCTCCCCTCACATCTCCCTGTGCGCCTGCTCACTGGGGAGAGGTCTCCAGTGGGGCTGCAGACCCCATGGCTTGCGTCCACCTTCTGCCTTTGGCTGCCGGACACCTTTTACCCTGGGCAGCCCAACCTGCACAGTCGCTGCAAGGACCCCGGGGATGTGCTGCCAAGCGCCGCATGGCCTCCTCACTGCCTTCTGCCTGCATAAAGGTAAAGGAACAAGTTTGTTCCAGCCCTGGCTACACCGAACAACAGCAGTGCCCTAAAACCTTAATTTAACCCTTCCCAGGGTAACTAGATAGGATGGATGGTGCAAAGGTGTAGGGCTAGTGCCTGCTTTTGTGCTCCTGTGGGCTAGATGTTCTCAGCCAACCTGCTCCTCGTGCCAAGCAGCGAACATGAGAGACCAGGAACATCTGCAAAATCGGCAGATTTTCACATGCAAGTGATCGCCTCGTGCTGATAGTGTTGGGAATAGGACTGAGGTTCACAGCAATAGCCACACCTGGGTGCCCACAGGGAGCTTTTGTTGGGAGCAGATGGACTGATGCAACAGTGCTTCCCTCTACCAGCCCGTGCGATGCCTCCGGACGGATGGGTGCCCTGGATGGGACAAGGGGCAGCACACTGCTGGTTTCAGTCTTTCTTTCTGGCTCCTCTTTGCCAGTCACTGTCTGCCCTGATGAGCTAATTCTCTCTTGTTCAGGTCTGAATGTTGTTTCTTCTTCCGGTGACCCTCAAGACACCAGCATTCAAGCCTTCTTGGATTTCCCTAGCTGTGATGGAGCAGCCCTAGTAGTTGTTGTTGTTTATGGTAGCAGACCAGGAGTGCTCAACACAGTGATTCTCCCCGCTTCTTCTGTGCCTCAGTTTCCCTCAGCTGTGATGGGGGACAAGCGGCTGCTGGGATGAGGCTTGCTGGCTACTCCCTGAAAGGGCAGGCAGCCCTTTATGCTGAGAAACACAAGGGCATTTATGCAGCTCACCTCCTAGGAAGAGGTTTATATTTAGCTTGCAAATGATGATAGTATCTATATATCATCCGCAGTAAGAGCTTGCAGCTGGTGAGTGCCTCTGTGGGGAGAAGAGCAGCCCATTTCTTCCCCTACAGCCGCTCCGGGGGGTGACCAGGGGAAGTCAGGAGTGTGGCTGATGGGAGGGACAGAACCACTGTGCCCAGCGATGGGGCTTGGAGGGACGTTCAGAGACCGGACGATGCCTGTGGCTTGGGAGCAGGGATAGAAATGGAGAAGAAAGTTTCTTGTTCATGGTACATTGGGTCTCTGCATCCTGCTGTGCAGCTTGCAGCAGCATCCTCCTGCCGCCCCCGCTCAGCCCCGGTGTGTGCTGGACATGTAGCTTATGAATGTGTAAAATAAGCTGCATGCGCAGAGTGAGATGTTTACTGTAAACTGAGCAGGGTGGTAAACTGTTTTTTGGGGTGACTCAGTGTCTGTTGGGGGTAGAACAGCCAAGCACTTCTCTTGGTAAATACCTTTATAAGTGACTTTTTAAGCACCTTTTCATCCTGAGACCTTGGCTTGCTTTGCCGTCCTCTCCCAGGTCGATTGTATTATATCCCAGCTGACTTTTCCAAGGTCACTCACTAAGTTGACAGCAGAGAATCCAGATCTAGCTCTGATTAAAGAGTTGGCCCAAGTGGTGCAGCCTGGCCCAATGCTATGGGCTTGTGTCTGTGAGACGTCACTTGTCGGCAGTCACTCGCAGCCCTTAAGGGACAGGCAGGTGCCTGGGACATGGTGAAGATGGCTGCAAGTCCCCTGCTCCGTGCATGCCCTTAGCTCAGGAGCCTCAACAGCAGTTTGGGGCAGACCATGTGCCTGGAAACCAAAGTGCAAATGCCTCAGAGCTTGCAAATCACTTTTGAGAAAGACTAGTCAAATTTGTTCCAGAGATCCAGATTAGCAAAACAGTCTGACATTGAATCTCACAGAGGAAGTGTGTGTGGAGGGGAATGGTGTTTGGTTTGGGGTTTTGCTTGGTTTTTTTTAAAGCAAAGGAAACTAAGTGACATTTCAGCTGTGGGATTGCAGAGCAGTTCAGGGCAGGGAGCTACTCCTGCCCTAGGTTCAGTCACAAATTAAACCCCTGCTCTGATCGTTCCCTTGAACCCAGACAGACCCAACAGAAACCGAGCTCTCAGAGCACCTGAAAACAGACTTCTGGCCTGAGACCGAGGCAGGGACAAAATCTGAAGAGCCCTGGCAAAACCTCTATGGACCAGCTCTGCTGGTGCTGGGAAAACAGGACTGTGCCAAGGATGGGGGACGCGTTGGTTTACCATGAGTTTCCTAAGCAGTTCCCATAGCATCACTCCCACATCCTCCCCCTGCAAAGGGCATCAGGGTCCTGCCTGCACTAATAGGTCTTAATTAGCCTGACCCGCCTCATCTGGGGCCTCCACCCCCGCCACCCCATTTGTTCCCCGGTTGCATTTAAACCCAGCTCCTTGCCTAGATTAGTCTTTGATCTGTCTTACCACTGTTTTCTGCTCTCCTGGGTTGACTTTGGATCTGCCTGGCTGCTTTGTGTTCATTAGCCACCAATAATGTGGGTGTAACATTAGGTGAGAAATCCGACTTTTGGGACCAGGTTTAATGACCGTTAGCCAGCACTGGGGATAAAACTGGTTGGTGTGGGGATGGGAAATGGGGGTTAAGGAGGCAGCTGGCACCAGAGCATGCACTGACAGCTTGATCAGCTCACAGGAATCCAGCAAGATGCGGCTTGTCCCTGCTCTTCATCCTGGTCGCAAATCTCTGGCTGGTGGGTGATTGCAGATGGTTTGTGTGCAAGCTGGCCCTTGCCCTCCTGCCTGCTGCCATCCCTCCGGTCGCTGCCTGTGGCTTTCCCAGAGCCTGTGCTTTGTGCAGTAGGTGGGGATGTCAGTGCCAAGAAGGGCAGTTTCTCCCCAAGGCAATGGGGATGGCTCCGGGGATGAGCCTGAGAAAGATGTGCTGGAGGGGGCTTTGGAAGCGGCTGTGGCTCATGCTGTGCGACACCCTGACCTGCCACGTTGCCTCGTGCTGTGGGTTTGTGCCACGCCGGGAGTGGGGCAGAGACAGGGACTGATGCTGACACAGGGCTACCCAACGGATGGAGGTCTCTGCTAGGAACCTGGCTGAGGTTGTTGAGGATATGTGGAGACTGCTGGTGTTTTACTTCCATCAATTTCCTGCATTTGTGAAGGCGAGGAGGGTGGTGTATTCCCTGAAAAGTGTGGCTTTTGAAGAAATGGAGTTACCTTATAGTTAGCTGCCTGAAAACTCTAGCCAGTAAATGAGGACCAGGCACAGGGAGGGGGCAATGGACTGTCTTGCAGCTGTGGGTGAGGGTCTAACCCAGCTGCAGCCCCTCTCTCCCGCGGTTTGACATCTGGGGACCCTAAGCAGTGACTAGCGGGGATTCCTTCTAGCAAATCTTATCTATCAAACTCTTAATTGTCATTTACCTCAGATTTTATTAATGAGGAATAAGGGACCTAGTAGGGGAAGGATCAAGAGAAGCGTTTCCTGGTGGCTGGCCGTGGGATCCTTGCGCAGATGGAGGAGGTTGTGGGGGACTGAAGGTGTGCAGCCAGAACTTGTGGCGCATGATTTTTAGGAAGCCAGCAGGTTTTTGGGCTCCAGCTAGCCAAGAGAAGCAGCTTTGGCTGTGCTGCTCTGAACAGATGCTCTGCCATCCCAGCCAGGTCCTGCTCAGGTCTCTTGTCCAAGGACAGTTGCTCCAAGGAAGGTGCAGGTGATGCCTAGAAGTCACAACACAGCAGGAAAGGAGATCCAACAGCTTAGTGATGACACCTAGTCTCTTCCTGCCCACACCCAGAGGGATCACAATGTTCAGCATGATGATTCCTGGAAAAGTAAAGACAGGAGCTCTTCATCCTGCTGGGAAGTGCAGGTTGCTGTGAGCATTAGAGTCATGTTGTAAGGGGGGTGTGTGGAAACACCAAAATGTGGCCGTGAGCCTTTGTTTTAAGGGCAAAACCCCTTTCGTTTGGCAAATATGACCATTCCCTTCTTATCACGTTTCTCTGCATTCAAATTTTAGGTGTAAACCCACTGAAATACTTGGGGGGTATTTATTAGGTATTTCCTAGCTCTTCAGATTAATTTGCCTGCTTTTTTGAGACATCTTGAACTTGGGGCTTGGGTTAAGGGCCTGACTCTTTGCTTGGTTGCCCAAACTGTTTTCCTCATTTTTAGCCACTGTCATGTGAATTCATCAAGATCACTGGTGCGTGTTTTCCTGGCCGTGCTGAAGGACCTGCTGCCCGGACTGCCTTGAGCTAAATCACGGGTGGAAGGTGCTCACCTTTCCCAAGGATTTTCTTGGTGACGTAGAGACCAGCTGAGCTTTCTGATCTGTTTGAGACCCGTGAAACTTGAGGACTCCTTGCACTTCAGACTGATGATGGACTTATATCAGACTCCAGACATCTGTTGAAACTTGGGGAACCCCTAGGAGGGAATAGAGACCTCCAATAGGAAATATTGCCAGACGGTCAAATATCGATGCCTTTGGTCATCTGTTACCCCACCATCTGAAGGCAACTGCTAGGGGATTGCAGCTCCTTCTTTACTGTGATTTGGAGAAACCAATGTGTTTCTCCAGCCCTGGAAGGGAGAGGGTACACTGGGCTTATTTGCCAGTATGAAAGTTGAGTTAAACCGTCAGTGACTGTCTCAAAACCAGATCTAGGTGGAAGGACATGGCTAAGGTCGTGTTTCCCAAACAAGTTAGTAAGCTGAGTTGAAAATATCTGCAGGCTTTCTGTCTACAAATAGATCTGGCCTGATTACTTTGTTCCGGGTGAAGGTGGGTGCGTAAGTGACGAACTGACCGTCTTTACCTGAGAGCCTGGGGCAGAGCAGAAGAGCGTATGTGTTATGCAAGATGCACTTATGGCTGTGACCAGACCTCTGCACTGCCGGGTTTCACCCTCCCAGACGTGTGTGGAGAGGGGAAGTGCAGCAGCAGTTTCCACTGCTTTTTGCTGGAGCCCCAGGCCAAGCAGTTGGATGCTGATAGGTGCCTCGACGCTGATAGACCCTTTCCTATCTTTAATGTCAGTTTGGGTTTCCTCTTTGTCCACAGACATGAGCAGGCAGGACAGAAAAACAAATGGCTTTTGCTCCAGGCAAAACTGGCAGGGGCAAGCGGAGCTGCTGGCTGGGCTGACTAATGGGAGTTTTGCGGTTGTTGCAGGGAGGTGAGCCCCAGCCCCAGGGAGCCAGGTGGCCCCTGGACACAGCGTGGTGGCCGGGGTGGGCTCAGCCTTGGCAGGAGCCTGAGCCTTTCCTTCCCACATCCTGAGGAGGGATGTGGGATTGCTCCTTTTATGCCCTTTCCGATGCAGAAAAGGCCGATAAAGGAGTTTTAAAGTCCCTCTGCCGCGGCTTGGATGTGTGCTCAACTTATTGACTTTACTCTGCAGCTATCAGAAAATCTCAGCTATGTTGTGTTACTCATCTTCCTCTCAAGCACCTGGCAAAGCCACCTGGGGAATTTATTTCCCCCAGTTGCCTCTGGGGGGGTAGGAGGGACCAAATCCTGCCAGGGATAGGTACTAAGTTCCTTGTGTGTTTTTTGTGCTGCCATCCACCTTCTGCCTCGGTGGTGGCGCAGGCCCAGGGACAGAGCCCCTCGCCCACAGGAGCTGCTTGTCCCTGGGGAAGTGCCTCCACCGGGCATTCCACATCTGCTTGGGGCAGTGGAGTTCGGAGGCAGCTCGGAGTGCTCTGACAAACCCATCCCAGAGCCAGGACCTTAATCCTCTGCTGAGGCCAAGTCGTTCTGCAAACCATCCCCTTCTTTCCCTTCTCCTGCTGCAACAGATCTAGAGCAGCCTGGATTTTGGCAACAGGGAGAGCTGAGCTTTGTGCTGGCCCCTGGCAACAGCAGGACCTGCTTATTAAGAGATGATGTATAGGGTTCATTTTTATTCTGGGTAACACATGCGGTGTTGCTGCCTATCCTGCATCTCGCCTCTTGGTAATGCTGGGGTATCGCCTGTGCTTTCTGCAGCAAGAAGTAAAGAAATCATTTTTAAAAGGAGTTAAGTGTGTTGCACAGCCTTGGATGGGGAAGCGAGGGATGGTACAAAGGCCAGATGGCTCCAGCTTGAGGTTTCTGCAGAAACTGCTGAGTGACGCTTGTGTCTTCTGCACAGTGATGGTGTAGCATTGCGTTAGAGGAACTGTCTGTCTGGCAGATCTGGAGCTGGTTGAAGGTCCTGCAGGAAGGCTTTTCCAGCCTACGTGGCTTTACAGGACAGTCCTGAAGTGGGAGAGCAGGGAAGTTATGGCTGCAGGCCTGAAATACTGGCTGTAATTTGAATTTCTGCTGACAAGTCTTACCTTGTGAACAAATGTGCATGTGGCGTCAGCAGTGCCAGCCCTGCAGTTTCCAGCTCCGCTCAAGATGCTGCGGGCACTTGAGCATGGCTTTACTTTGGGCAAGTTCACTGGCAGTCCAGACCTGCAGTCAGGTCTGGCACGGAGATATGGGGATGGGTCAAAGAGGTTTGAAAAGTACCATCTTAAATCAACCCATGCTACGTGGTGCCTTGGCTCAGCCATGGTTTCTGCCCCCCTGCCCGTAAGCTACCCATGTAGCCCCATGGTGTGGAAGTCATCTTTTTCTACTGTGTTGGTGTTAAACTGAGGTTTGGGGATGTGCCAACCCCCTCCCTGCTCAGTTGCTTTGAGGCTCATGTTGCGGTGGGGATGGAGGCAGGCAGTGTGCCTGCTGGGCAGCCTTCAGAGCAGCTACAGTGGTCAGCAGCCATTTGTAGTCAAAAGTAAGTCTAAATTAATCCAAATGTTCCCATTCTTCACTTATGTCTTTGCTCCTCCTCCTTTTTCCCCCTGTGTTGGGCCTGAACCATCGATGTTATCCAACTTTCAGCATGACCGAACCTTGACTATCTGGTTTGCCTCTTTGCCTCCCTGCTGCCTGTTCATCTGTTGGTACCTCTGTTTCAAGCATTTCTGAGTTGTGATGCTTTGTAAACAGGGAAGAACCTAAATCTCAGCTAATCCACCAGTCTCACTAAAGACACAAAGATGGGGAAGGCTGGCAGCTTTTGGGGTAGAGGTAACAGAGCAACTATTTAAAACATCCGCCAGGCTTTCTGGGCTAATGCCACGTTCCCAGGGCAGTCTCTTGCCCAGCAATCAGTTGCAGGCACTGCAAGGGGAGGCTAGCTTTAAGCTGGTTACTTTTTTCATGTTCATTCTGTTCTTGTCTTAGTGATGGCAAGACCCTTGTATCTTTGGTCTTGTGCAGGATGTGGAGAGCTGTTTGCAGGCTTTGTCAGATGTTCAGCGTGGGTCTTTTGTGGTAGAGGAAGGGGCAAAGCTGTCTGAAACGGCCAGAGCTCTCTGCCATGTGTGCTGATCCAGGGTCAAGTAGGGGTTTAGCAAACAAAAACTGACAAAAATCCTCCTCCTTTTAGCTGCTCATGTTTAATGCTTATATTGACATTCTACTTGCTTGTGGTTGTCAATGGAAATGGTAAAGATAAATGTAGAACTTTAGATTCTTTTGTATAACAGGAAATCAGAAACATCAGAAATGCTTGTTTGCCTTTTTCTTTGAAAGTTGCCAAGAAGGCCTCATTAGACTAAAAAAATCTAATTATATTCTCCTCTTGGCAAATCATTGTTATAAATGAATCGAAGCCAGAAGCAGGTACCAAATTTTCACATTTCTTTCCCCATAACGCAGTATTTGTGTGGTAAGGTGGCAAAGGGATGCAGAGAAAGCAGCAGGCTACAGACTGTTCAAACTTTCAAACCCACTTCAGAATCTTTATTGGAAAAAAAAAAAATTAATCACAGCATCTCAACTGTTATTCAAACACATTTAATAAACAAAGAGAAACAGTAGCAAAGGGCACTGACACGTGACAAACTGTACAAAACCTCCGGGTTTGCAGGCAAACCCGAGGGGAGGAGCCCATGTCCCAGCTGCGGGACTGGGGAGCTGCTCTGTCCCATCGCCCTGCAGCGAACCATGCTCCCTTTGCCTCGGCCCACTCAGTCACCCCTGAGAAAATCGATTTTTAAAAATGTGCAGAAACAAAGACACTTTAAGAGGTTATTTCCAGTCTTGCCACAATGGAACAATTTAGGCCACTGGGAAAGTTTAAAAAAAAAAAAAAAAACAAAAACCAAAAAACAAAAACCAAAAAACAAACCCCAAAGTGTCATACTCTCCATTCCTGGGATTAATGCTTTAAAGTGAACCTTCTCAAGAGGCACAAAGCACTCTTAGATAGTACATCTACTGCTGCTCACCTACCCTACTCACCACAACATGCTACCTTTTTTTAGAGTGAATGGGACAAATTTCATCGTAATTCAGTGCTAGTTTTGATATAGCTGTGACTGAGTGAAAGGCAATGGAAGGAAAAGCCCTATCTTGAGCACAGAAGGGATGCAACCGGCGCATAATGCTGAGACCAGTCTTGGTCTCAGGGTAAAGGTGACCTAGCACAGTCAGGAAAGAAGAAATCCTCTGCTGGGAATGTACCTGCTCTGGATGGACTTCACACATGGTCCTAAGTGTTGCCCAAGAACTTGAGTATCCAGTACCAGTGACTGGTTTTCTACCATAAACTTCTTCCGTTGACCTTAAAGACCCTGCAACTGAACACTCAATCCCCTGGCACCTCCTTGCTGCAGAGAGCTGTGTGGAGAGGAAAACCAAGATGCAATTTTGATACTCATTCTTGTGCATGTGAGTTAAATAGCTGTTCCACTCAACTGGTAATGGTAACTTTTAGGCTCCCTGGCTCAGAGGGGAGAGTGATGGCATCACTGTTACATCAGGCAATCCTCTGGTGGGCTTTACCATGTATGGCATTTTTGGTGATACAAAAAAGCAGCGAGGTATCATTTGTATCTACTTGAGCTGTACTAGACAGAAAGTCTCCCTTTGCCACTACTGTTGCTTTGAGCTCCATGGTTTGAACAGCTGGCATTGATGTGACAAAAGCAGCTTGACCAGTTCCTGTGGCCTTTAGTTTGAGATCTCTTGACCAGTTCCCAGAACTCTGTCCTCTGAGGAAGGGAAGAAGACAGATAAGAGTGTTAAAGGGCTTTTTAGGCTGCTAACTTGCATACATGCACTTCTTGATCTCTTAGCTGTGAGCACAGATGGACAATGAGGCTACGAGATACTGACAGAGGAGAGATCTGTACACATCACAGTGTTATTTAGGCCCAGCCAAGGCATACGGTCTAATCACACCAATACCATCTCACCACATGATAAACAGGGAAGATGGAGGGAAGAAGAGGAGCTGGGTTCTTCAGCATGATGGCAAGCCAGCTGCCTTTCAACAGCCTGTAACTGACACAACGTGAATTCAAAGACATTTGGCACAGCCTGTTGTTACCAGGATTAAACTAGCACAGATGATTAACCAGTCTTTCTTGAGAATGAGGCAAAGCCTCCACCGGAGGAGGTACGTTGGCGAAGCATGATGGGAGAGGACAGGCAAGAGTACGTACAGAAGGACTGAAGAGAGGCAGAGAGTGCAGCGGTGTCACTCAGTGTCTTTGCTGCATGTCTTGTTTGATAAACCGGTTGTTGGACTGTTGGTAACATTCTGCCACTGCAAGGCTCTGTCAGCAACAAGTGGTAAGATGGGAAGCCTGCCTAACTCTATCTCAAAACTTTAAGGAGACCACAGGTAGCTGAAGTCCTCCAGAAAAGAGCCCAATTCCTCAGCCCAGGTGAGGAATTTTCTGATACCTTATTGAGAAACACCTGTTCTGAGCTTGTCAATGTCTATGAATTCCAGCATCTCTGAAGCTTTGTGTTTAATGCCAGTTTGGGACTTGACTCCAAAAGATCCAAGTGCCTGGACACTTGGGCTACGAAGAACAAAGCCAGGATGAACGGGGAAAAACATGCAGAAAACTCCTAAGAAATTCCATTTATCGGACTAGGAGGGACATGCCCTCGGTTAGGGATGGCACAGATTAACAGAGGGGAACCAGTGACTGCAGTTTGGCTAAGATTAGAATTCAACAGAGGCACAAACGAACATTTTGCACAGCCATCCAAGGCATTCCAAAGAAAAAAAAAAAGAGAAAGTCACAGAAGTTGACACATCACTTTGGACAAGAAACATTACACCAGTTTGGCAACTTTTCACCAATCCCTCCCTGCCCCAACTCTGTGATGCCCCTCTGTAATTCGAGGTGATCTCTTAAAGGTGGGGACATGAGGGGGCTGCAGATAGATCACTGCATATAAATAGGGGATCTCCTCTGCAAAGGATCTCATGGGTTAAAACAAACCTACCTGCTTGCTACAGTACAAAAGAAATTCTGCCTGAAGTCCTCCCTTGGTGAGAAGGACAGAGACAGAGAGCCCATGCTGCTGGAGACAAACAAGGCAAAGCTGAACTTGGCAGCAGGTCCCCAACCTTGTGGTTTTGCACCAGGCTAAGGTATGGCCGTGGCAGGGTATTGGAGGGGAAGATGTCACCACTCTTCAGTAGAGAAGTGTAAAGGACAGAACTATCACTCTTGCTATTCTGGGTGAACACAGGTCTCTTTGTTTATGCATGCAAAGTAATGGGCTTTGGAAAATGCCAGGAGCCCGTATGTAATAGTGTTAAGGGCAGCGAGACCCATGTTAGATGTACACACAACTCCCCTCCCCTTATTATTGAAACTCAGCTCTTAGGAATTGAACAAGGAACAAATACAAAGCAAGAATGGAAAAGTCTGTATTGGTTTTTTAGGAGTGGTTGTTTTGTTCCTCCTTTCAAAGCCCTGTTCTGATCTGGAGGGGCTGGCTAATCAGGAGGGGGAGCATCACAAGGTCCCTGCACTTTTCTGGTGGCAGACCTGGGTGCAAGAAATGGCACAGCTCAAATACAGATCTTCCCACCTGCACCAGCCTGTGGAAGGTGAGACTGCTTACAAGGGCCTGTGGACCTGAGCAACCTTTGTGAAAGTTCTGACTGGGAATCTGGCCCAGCCGTTGTTGGAAAAATTCAATACAGCGCTGGCCAAGAAAATAAAATTAATACTTGTGGAAAGGACTATCCAATTGGAAGAGTCCTTTCCTTCCTTGGTCTCCAGGGTAAGAAGGGAGCCTTTGGTTATGACCAGAATTCACCATTGGCAGGACAGGCTCAGCTTTGCTTTGCATTAGCTTGGTTACTGTACAAGGGCAAGGTTGCACTGCGGAGAGATGCTCTGCCCAGCTAGGCTGCCCTTTTGACATCTTTAACAGAGTGGACACTCGAATTACATCCGGGATCCTCGCTCTTGAAGAATCTGAAAAAGAGAGTTTCTATAAATACCTTGGACAAGTTTAGATGCAAAAGTTCACATTCAGAGTCCTTGTTTTCTGCAGAGAAAGGAAAGATGGACTAACGGCTTTTATGTTACCATAACAAATGACAGGCTGGCTAAAACTCACTGAGCACTTTCTCTAGAAATCCTGCTTAGCTTCCTGCCAGGAGTTAAGAATGTTGCCTTTTGTTGCTATCCTGGGGGGAAAAAAGTGGATTGAAAGAGGGTAAAAAAACCACAAACGCTTGTGTCTCCCTACGACATCTTTCAACCATGAAATGTGACCAATCTCAAAGGTCCTTGCTATGCTGTCCTCCTTTTTCAAGTCTCTTTCCTCCAATTTTTGGTCTTTGTTTGAAGCGTACAAAGAACCTTAGCTCTTGTCCTACAGTAAAACATGAAATCTTCCAAGAGGGAAAGATCATGCCTACAGGAGAAAACAGGAAAGCTGGTACACAGAATTGCTACTGCAAACTATCAATCTGCTAGCGTATGAGGGGTGTTTTTGTTGCATAGGGGAATTCCAGGCGATACATCTGAGCAGATGCCTTACCTTTGCCTTCTCACTCGGCTCCTTGACAATGCCGTTGGTAGAATTGTTAAGCTCCCTGGACACAACGCAGAGGAATTCTGCCTGGTCTTCATTTCCATAGTTATAGGAAGATCCAATGCTGATCAGCTGTGCAACAAGAGACAGCCAGGGTAACTATCAATAAGTCTTGACTTTTGCTTTATCTCTACAACTGCTTTGTGAGGTACAACTGTCCAGTGAGACCCGTTCTGGATGGAGAGTGTCTCACCGCAGCCTCCTGTGTCACAGGCTTTCCTCTGTGTGTGTAACGCAGGGACAGAGCCAAGCTCCAGAGCCTCTAGTGGCACCTGGAGTCCCAGGAACAAATTCCAGCCTGAAACTCTAATGCTGAACACAACAGAACATATTTTCCAATTACTGAGGGCAGAAAAAGGAAAAACATGTCAGATTTTTCAATATAATATGCAGCTAATTCAGGTATGAGGCAGGCAATGCAGGTTTCCTGGTCCAGAATACGGTGAACTCTGCTCTCAACCTGCCTTTTGACTTGGATGTGTAAAAACTGGAAAGGCAATTCTTTACCACAAACAGAGGTTAGATTAACTAGGGGACGTGTGGCAAACTGGCACCATTCTTTACGTAGATGTTGTCAAGATGGAGTTTGATGTCTGTATAATTGGGATTATATTCTATTACTGTTGGGATGAGGGGTCTGGACTCAATCCAAGAAATTCCATCTGTCTCATTTATCATTATTACATTAAAAGGACATCCTGGAGTGCAGAGCTAATCTGTCACTTACAACTCAGTTCTGCTTTCTAGATAATAAATCTAAGTGATCTGAAGAAGCAACGTGAATCTTATCAACTGTATATATCTAGGAAACCTTAATATGCAACGTGCACCCTAACTTCCATATCGTAATGGATTTTAGGAGAGCTCCATATTTATATGAGACAGATGCAGTCAACAGCCTGCCTAGACAGATGACTATCTATATGCTTACAGTCCAGCTGCAGGAAGACTTGTGGGACTGTTGTACTGACTGACCTCCAGTACTGTTTTAAATAGGTTTTGATGTTTGAGCTTAGGGCAAAAGATAGACACAGGATAAAAGAAGGATAATTTTTCCCTTTTGCCTCCCTGCTCCCTTTCTTGACTGTTTAAGCTCTTGGATATTTCAATACCAAACACCACTATTTACTCAGCAAACACAAAGTAAATTTTGATGAAGATAGCAGTTTTCCACACTACTGAACTGTAGGTGGACAGGAGAATGGATTTCTGTTTAAAATAGCAAATTTCTCTTCCATCCTTAATTTAAGCAGGACCAAATGGTACAAGGTAGAGAACCTGAAAGGCCACAGGCTCTTCTGAGAACCCAAGCCTGACAGACAATAAGGCTGCAATAGCTTTTACCACTTCTGGCTTTCCTGCAAGTTTGTGAACCAGTTTTTTTGATGTTATGAAGTGACTGGATCCAGACAGCCCACAGGGAATGTCTGCTCTGCTCAATCACTGGCATCCAGGCTAAGATTTAGCAATAGGCTCTCTTTGTCCTCAATATGTGTATCTGTCACCATCTTTCTGAATGTGTCTCAGCATGCCAAGTGGTGCGATTTGGGGGAGGGTGGAAGCCATGCTGGGTTGCACATCCGGGGAAAGACCTTGGCGATAAGCTGCAGCTGCAATGTTCCTCCCAGTACATATCCCGTGCTGCACCACTGCCGTGGTCCTGCTCTGTGACCCAGTCTGGACCATCTCACAGGTGGAGAGAGGCTGTACTGCTGTGTGAGGTCTAGCCCTGATCAAAGCATCCTGTCTGTCTGTCCTGTTCAGGCTTGCTGCCCTTGGGGGTATTTGAACTGAATGCAAATCCCAGGGGAGGGCATGAACAGCTCCTGATGGTGGGAGTGTGCTGGAGTGGGATGTGCAGGAAATTTTCCTGGTGCTTGCAGTGTACAGGAAGGAGGAGGCTGGCAGGGATCTTGGTGGTTTGCGCAAAGGTTCTAGATGGCGGAGGGAGGGGACAGGAAGGGAATACGCTAGCATTTGCTTGTAACCAGCATCTTGTCCCTATCATTACATATTTGAAAAGCAAGACTAGGAAAGATGTAAGTGTGCAGATTGCTGCGTAGGGCACTGCCTATACCCTTTTGGTTTTGGGGATATGTACATGCATGTGTGAAAGGCAATGTCTGTTAAGTAAATTTTTGGACAAACACCCAGCAAAACCTGGGTGTTGGAGAACTGCATTTCCATAAAGCAGCTAGCGGCTCTTAGTCACAAGATTTCACTACCGGCTCACAGGGGCAAGAGTTTTTGGCTGCCTCTCTATTATGCAATAGGAGTTTTCAGGCATTACAGAACAGATACATATGAACAAGTGATGCAAAGTGCTATTGCTAATCCTATGCCTCACTTCCTGTCAGCACGTTTCCCACAACATCCACTTGTACTGAAGCTGGACTAGTTGGGAAGACAGCAGAGCCTATTCTGCAGTTTCTTAATATAGCATTAATGTGCAGGCCAGCTGGTTTCCAGTTCTCTGTCCTCCTAAATAAGAGGACTGTATTTGATTCCAGAAACCAAATCTGGAATTAATGTCATATGCAACTTCAGTGACACCTAGCCCCAAAACTGGCTGCATTACAACAGCATCTGCACAAAGTGTATTTCTTACGTCACTCAGCACCTCTTCAGCAAACGCAGGAGTCATGGCTTTGAGCTTCCAGAAAAGTCGTGCTGCGTTTTTTTCATGACTCTATTAATTTTCCTGGATAAAACTGTTGTAGTGGGGCCAGGTAAATGTGACTAAATACAGGAGAAGGGAGGAATTGCTCTGGGATTTGACAAGGATACAAGAAGTCCTGAGAGAAAATGAAATCTCTCTCGGCAATTTGAGTTATTTTGCCTTTCCCTGTCAGTTATTCTACGTAAATGGACTTCTGCTCAGTTCAGACTACTTATTCAGAAGAGCAGAGCAGTGTGAAGTGCAATTCAATAGCAAACTCTGTTTATTCCATATGCAGCTTTCAAAGGAATTTTGCTGTTCTTTGGCAATGGTACCTGTTCAAATTTCCACCCGTCGGACATAGTGGACACCATCTGTGTGAGCTCCTCCTCTTGACACTGCAGGACTCTGTACACATGCTTCACAGGTCCCTAAAGCATAGAGAATAAAAATAAGTGTGAGTTTAGTAATTATTATGCTAGTATCAAGCTAGGAAATTAGTCAGCTTCTCATGGGGTCTCCTGCTCTGTTGTCTTGTTATTTGAGGAAGTCTGAGCCTCACAGACTTTTTGAGGTTTCATCCTTCTGACCATCCAATTCTAATAGGTACATAGCATTGGCACACCTCTCTTAAAAGCATTCTAGCCATCTAAGGGCCAGTGAAAATGAAACTTCTTTGGCTTTCAAAGCCATTTACTGCTTTTTGAAAACATTTCTCTTCTGAAATTCAGTCTACTGGGTGTTTTAATATCAGCTGAGCAGCAACGGGAAAAATTGCCACAGAGACAGATATAAAGGGAAGAAAACGCTTTAGAGAAGGAAGAGTTTGAACTATTCTCTACCCACCAAACCAGTACGTTTTGCTTTATAACTACCCATCTCTGCTCCTGGCCCCTCTTGTTTAACGTTCATTGCCTTTCCTTACATCGCTAACAAGATGACTCAGTGGTCTGTGCTTATAAAACCATAATGGATACTCTTTCCTAGCTGTGCCCTGAATATACTTAAAAGCACTTTCTCCTCCTGTTAAAGATGACTATTAAACCAAAGAACTGCTACTAGAAGCGTCTACAGCCTCACGTGTTGTTCTACTATGCTACAGAAAATGACTGACTTCATAGCGCAAATGTTCCTGTTGCATTACTTGAGAGGTTCTGTTCTCGTTATCCCGTATCCGCTCCTTCACCAGCCGCACAAGAGATGCAATATTGTAAAACTCTGCTTCTTCCAGTACCCCTAAGAAAGGAACCAAAAGCAGAGAGAAATTCTGTCACTTTGCACAGGGTAGAATGAGGACAATTCTGCTACAAAGATGTAACACCTGCTCCTGACTCCAAATGTAGCCCAGATGTTGGACTAAATGATCTTAAAGGTCTTTCCCAAGCTAAATGAGTCTATGATTATATGCTGAATAGACTGTGCCACCAATCTAATACTCCCGGGCCAGAAGAAAATGACCAACTAGCTGTCACCTCCTTTTGTGACTTAGAGGCTCTTTAAGAAAGATTATTCCCCTTTCCCTGGGATTATCAGAAACCTTGTGGTACAATCACTATTTTGTTTGCACAGGCCCATTAGGGGAAAGTCACCAAGGCTGCCTGCTTGTAGAGAACTGCTCTCTGTGGAGGGAGAGGTGCTGAAAGATCTTTTGCTTTGCGCCTTTGAGCTAAGCAGAAGAGTAATGGGTTATAAGCTGCAGGCCTCTGCTTTCAGGAAGAATCTAATGATTTAATCCCTGTTAATGAGCATCCTTCTCAGAAACTAACAGCACCACTGGGAAATGTGACTTGCTCACACCCGTACATATCCCCACGTCAGAAATCCTATGCACTCAGGCAAGTTTCTGATGAGGACTCTTGGATAGTGCTATCAAAGAGCATTTGCAGTTCTCACCCTGTATTTTTCTCTTACCTTCTTCTGCAAGCTCCTTGTTTATGATGAGCTTCCCATGTCGGAGGTAGTTCAGTATTGGACCAAAATACGTGGGGTCTCTATCAATCAAATACGCCCCTGTCTCATCCTGTTGAGTGTGGACAGGAATGAGGTGGGGATGGTTAAGTGGTACCAAGAAAAAAGTAATTGCAGTTGAAAACAATAAATTGAACAATTTCTTTCTGCGAACCTGGATTAATTTGCCTGTGAAAAGTGTACTAATTACTCCATATTTAAACCAACATTTTTTTCCCCCATATCTGAACTCAGCTACAAATGTTGCAGCTCAATAACACTGGCAGATATTTCAAGTTAAGCACTTCTATGAACACACTTTATATACCTGGAGAGAAAAGCACAGCTTGATGGTTTTTCTTCACTGCAATAGTAAGAATCAAAAGCTGGCAGTTGTGTTCTGTCTAAATATGTTTTCCAGACTAGTTTAACTAGGAGACTCCAGAGGAAAATTGGATCTCCAGTTCTTTTTTTCTCCTTTCTACTACTGAAAATACACATTGCAACACACCAGCTGTGTGCAATACAAAAACTATTGTCATCAAATAACCAACAATTCACAAACAAAAGCATCTCTTGAGCCAGCTATGAAGCACTGACGAAGCCTGTGCAGAAGTCTTTCATATTGCTCCTTTAAATCACTTTAAAGCAATGTTTATCCTGGTAATCAATCTGCTCTAAAGCAAGAAAAAAACATGGAAAAAAACACTCTGAAATGTCATCTACTTTACTCACTGATGCTGGCGACTGCTATTTTGATTACAACCAGGATTTACCTTTTGATTAAACTCTGAATGGAGTGACAAGAGACCTGACTAATTCTCAGTCTGACCTACCCACAAAGTAGTTACAAAACTTTGTGCAGTGAATCCTATAGAAAAGCTGCAATTACAAGAATAAGGTTTGCAAAATCCTTATGATAAACTGCAATGACTTTAAAACTATACAGCCAAGTAAGGAACGTGCACTGTGATCTTTTATGAGAGCAAACAGAAATATGTTAAAAAAAAAAACAACCATGCTCAGGATAAGAAATCATTAAAATTCCTGTTTCTCAGAATGTTTCCTTCTAGTTCCCTCTCTGCTACAAGTAATCACTGTGGGAAGGTGCTGGTTTGCTCCTTGAGAGGCGTCATGTCACTGCAGGAGGCGGCGGGCACCGGTGCCTGCAGCACCTGGGTGTTACAGCCACAGGTGATAGACGACACGGGCACAAGGGGGGAGCCTAAACCCGGTTCTGGGGATGTGGCAAATCTGTGTCCGTTTAACGGGACGCGAGGGACAAGGAGATAGCGTGTGCCAGAGCAATGTGTGTCCCCGGGGACCGTGGGAGTGGGCCTGCTGCAGAGATCGGCCCATCCACGCTGCAGCATCAGGGGCTGCTGAGGCCAGAAAGCAGCGTCGGGGGTGCTGGCCCTGGGGACACCGGCAGCCGGGGCTGTCACCCAGCCC
>NW_010554895.1:0-505 GCF_000687285.1 Phaethon lepturus | reverse complement strand
GGCAAGCGGCACGCCGCGGTGCGCCAGCGCTCCGGCCCCTTCCCTGGCGCGGTCAGCACGCTCCCGCGCTGCCTTTTGGGCCCCATCGACAGGGCTGGGTGGGAACCGGAGCACAAACGCGAGCCCCAGCCGCTTGCTTTCAGCTTTGGTAGCTTAAAAAGCGATGAATAGCCTGGCTCAGAGCTCCCGCTAAGAAAAAGGTTAAGAAGTAAGAGCAATGAAATTCATTCACGAGGCAGTATTTTATCACCACTACCGTCTGTATGAAATAATTTTGTGAAAGACTGAATTACTGTCATTTGTGTCAAAGCATAATTTCCCCTGTTAAAACAAGGTACATTATGCCCATCTTTATGGAACGACAAAACAGAATTAAAGTTTTTTTTAGTGTATATATATGTAACAACTGATTTTTGCTGTTTCTGGAAAATGCTTGTGTGCACAGAAGGGACCCCTCTGCTTCGAGCAGAAAGGTGCGGTGCGGGTGCTGGCGGGGGAGCGGTTT
>NW_010554894.1:9233-15224 GCF_000687285.1 Phaethon lepturus | reverse complement strand
GCTGCGCCGGCCTCGCGGGGCGTTCTGCTTGGTGTTACCGACGGGTGTGTGCCTGCCCTGTGCGTACACACCCACCCACCCCCCCAGCGCTGGGGACAGCAGTGGCACTCCTGCGCAGTTACTGTGCAATTTTAGCTGCTGACAGCTTGCTTTTCATGTCAGGGTATTTTGAAATCAAATAATTCCCTTTGTGGTTACTGGTTTTTTACTAGCTAGTTCAGAGTTTAAAACTTTAGCAGTAAAAACTATGTAAAAAGAGTTGAGAAAAATCAGCATCAAACTCTCCAAAATAACGATCAGTGTCCACTAGTCCAGAAATACCACTTTGCTGAACCCAATGAGCATAGTAAGGCCGGCGTTGTGCTTTTAAAATCCCTATTTTTGAATGCAGCCAGGTAACAGAGCTGCAAAAAGTTGTTGCAGTGACAGATATCACTAGCACCGCAATGTGGCTGGAACCCAGAGCCCTGCTTATACCACAAGCCCTGCAGATGTACGCATGCATCCGTGTGTACACACGCACACAGCTATAAATAAGTTTAGCCAAAGCACAATGTTAGTGTCAAGTGTATGTATTGCTTCACCAACCTCTTTGCAAAGGGTACGCCTCGTGAACAACCTGGAGAGCTGCAGTTTGTCGTTACAGCAGATTACTGCCAGAATGTTCAGCCCGCTTTCAGCCCACACAAGAATGTAGCAAGAACAGCTGCGTAATTGTTCCCTCGGACAAGCAACCCAGAGGGAACTGCTGAATACAATCTTTGAATTAAATAGCTGGCTATGAATGGGTCAATATATCAATAATTTTTCAACAAGAAGCTTTATTCAGTACTTCTACGCTGGAAATGGTTATGGAGTTTTTCAGGATGAAAGCACTGGGTTTTTTTAAATCTCTGTTTTATGTTCAGTTTCAGCGTGGCTACACCCTTTCGCTGATGCGGAATGGAAAATTAAACATGTGATGCAAACAAAGTTTTATTTTGTCTTTTGAATGTAGCACAGAAGACATAAAAAAAGGATCCTAGCTGTCAGATGGCAGATTAAACATAAGCAAGTGTACAGTCATTTTGGACTGAATTAATACCAAAAAAGGCACTTGCAAGTGTTGCTATCAAAATGATCTGTTAGTGAAGAGAATTCTAAAATTTAGACTATTAATTTCCCATTCTAACACGGGGAGATAAAGAAGAAAGAAAGATCAGTTACTTCAGGACAAATGCACTCTTATTTCTTTCTCATTAGCAACTATTGACACAGCGATGCTATCCATTAGTGCCAGCTACATAGATTTACTGTCATTCCTACATGCAGATAAAAGAAAAGCACATCAATTATTTAAGTGCTTCCTCTTGTGTGTATTATTTTTCTCTTGTAAAGAGACATAGTTCAGTCTCTGTACATCTGAACAGCTTTTCACGCACCCAGCATTTTGATTAGGAATATATGAGTCATGATGGTTCTGGTTCTTAACACAATCCTTTTGACTTCAGAAAACCTCTGAAGTCACGCAAAGGTTCTTAAAGTGCCTCTTTCCTTATTTTCCTATTTCTTATTTCAGCCACAGACTGACTTTGAATGGCATGGGTAGCTTTTTGTGGATAACATCACTGTTGCAATAATACAAGGTATTCAGCCATAATAGATGAAGATTATACTGCTGAAGAGGGAGTAGCTATTCAGACGCTGGGAGTCTCCTATGTACATACTTCCTCTGTTATTTACTAGAACAGGACTAAAAAGGACAGAAGCAAAATTGATTTAGCTTGTTCTGCAGCAGGTGGCATGCGAATCTAACTGAACTTCCTTAAAATTCCTCCCAAACTTTTATTGGCCTCCTTTCAGTAGAGGAGGAAACAAGACCTTTAATCTGAAGTATGTTCCTGACTCTTTAGCTAAATACTTCCTTTCAAAGCTAAAATTACACGTTTCAAACATGTCTTTAAGACACACTGGAGCCAATTTGCTAAAATTGGTGTTTTCAGAATCAGGATATCCCAGAAATCTACAGGAATTTAGATTTCCTGAAATTCAGCACATATTCTGCACTGTCATGAGAGTCCATTTAGCTCAGCCAGAGAGGCGGCTAGTGAGTGAGATCTCCACCTCCCACGCTGGGCTGTCTCTAAACAGCCACTGGGAATAAAATATGGCACAAATACATTTTTGTAACAAAAAATCATCAGAAATGACTCAGCACATGCATGAACAGTACTCCTGTCAAATAAAATCGCCCCACTTTTGTGTATCAGAATAGGACTACGCTTTAAACTACTCTTTCATCAGATTTGGTAAAAAAAGTCTAGATTGTTGCAGATAACTCTGTGTCCCCTTAGGGCTGGAGCACCAGTTCTGCTTTGCAGTCTAAAACTTAGATAAAAGGTCATGACTCAGATGCTCGGACCAACGTTGCTGTGTGAGTAGTCCCACTGAATACTACTGTTGGCAGCGTGAGACCCTAAGTAAAAGGCAACACACTGAGATCACCTTGCAGGATTGCTGTACAGGCTGTGTTTAGTGCTCTGGGATAAGCTGGGAAGTGGCAAGGTTTTTTCAGCGTATCAACCCGGCTACCTGCTGCAGGTTAGGAAGGTAATGGCATGTCTTAAGCATCTGAAGAGAGCAGTCTGCAGGATGAACGACAGCTCCTGACCCCGCTAAAACCAGCAGCACTGGCTTGCACGCTCGCAGCTCCCCAGGAGCATCGCCTGGCCGGGGAGGGTGCGGCCAGGGCGCTGGGGCTCCCACGCCTGCAGAGCTGGCTTTGCACATGGAGGCACGAGCAATTTTGCAGTCAGTACTCTTAGAGGAAAAAAAAAACCCAACAACATATAAAGCTTTCAGCTTTGGGAAAGAATGAGGTGAAGCCTGAATGAAGAATGCCTGTGAATGACTGCTGCTATGGCACTGACACGGAAGCTGTGCAGCCTTGCTCACGTCACTGGAGTTAGGTGCCACTGCGGAATGCCTGAAGTCTGTCTAGGGATTTCATCTGAAGGTCTACGAGTCCAGCCGCGCTCTTGGCTAACTTGCTACATGCCACGGCCAAGTCATTTAAAGATGCTTTGCAGCTGCAATGGAGATGGCCAAGTCAAATGTCTAGAAGAGGGAAGGTAAAAATGTCTGATGGTCACCATAAATCCTCAAGAAAGAAGCATTTCTGAATGCCAGCATTTACCCCCATTAAGTGGGTTGTTCTCTAGCTTCAGCCACTGATTGACCCAGGCTCACTGGGGAAGATGTCATCTCTCTGCACGCAACTTTCCAGAGGAGAGCATCCTACACATGAAGCAGTTTTATCTGGTTTGGTTGAAATCCCAGGGGATTTCCTGCAGCCCACATGGCTCCCTTCTGCTCTCCCCTCTTTTCCTGGGAGCTCTCTGCCACGGTCACCCAGGCCAGCAGCTCGTCCTCTGCCTGCTGGGGCATGGGGGAAGCCCTAGACAGGGGGCAAATCCTCACCAGCTCCTGCCCTCTGCCTCCAGGCCCTCTTGCTGCTCCAAATCTATGTAGAATCATAGAATCATAGAATCATTCAGGTTGGAAAAGACTTTTAAGGTCATCGAGCCCAACCTAGCACCACCAAGTCCACCACTCAACCATGTCGCTCCGTGCCACACCTACACATCTTCTAAATATCTCCAGGGATTGTAACTCAACGACTTGCCTGGGCAGCCTGGTCCAATGCTTGACCACCCTCTTGGTGAAGAAATTTTTCGTAATGTCTAATTGGAATCTCCCCTGGCGCAACTTGAGGCCATTTCCTCTCGTCCTATCGCTAGTTACTTGGGAGAAGAGGCCAACACCCACCTCACCACAACCCCCTTTCAGGTAGTTGTAGAGAGCGATAAGGTCTCCTCTCAGCCTCCTCTTCTCCAGACTGAACAACCCCAGTTCCCTCAGCTGCTCCTCATAAGACTTGTGCTCCAGACCCCTCACCAGCTTCGTTGCCCTTCTCTGGACATGCTCCAGCACCTCAGCATCCTTCTTGTAGTGAGGGGCCCAAAACTGAACACAGGATTCGAGGTGTGGCCTCACCAGTGCCAAGTGTAGGAGCACAATCACCATCATAGTGGTATTAAGTACTAATAGCTTATTTTTGCAAAGTGATGAGAACCTGGAACGTTCTGTATTATTTAACAGGGTTTGTAACTGAAGCCACCTCACAGAAACACTGATCTTGATGTATGTACCCCTTGGCAAACTCATTTCCTTTTGCATGTGGGAAGTCAGGTCAGAAGATGAACCTTAAATATTATGAGCCAGTCAGAAATTTTCCAGCAGTCTTTTTACATCCCAAATTACAGAGGTCACCAAATCAAAATGCAAAATATTGTCGACAATTTCAATACGTTAATACATTTCTAAAAACTACACTTTTAAAATTGAAATTGAGAGGGAAGTAAAACAAAAATTCTTGGAATGCTTGGGTGAAATAAAAGCAAATACAATATCTGGGTTCCTTGTCCCAGTTTGATGCAAACGAAACTAAAATCTCAGGATTTTCTTGGCAGCTCGGAATTCTCCTGCCGACCCACTCTGTCACTCCCCCTAAAAATGCTCAGACCGATCTGTCTGAGCAGTGCCTCGAACAGCCGATGCTGTGCACGGAGGGGGCAAACACCAAGGCTTATGAAGCAGTCATTATTTTTTAAGGTTTTAAAGAGTTTTTGGAACATGAGGACCAGGCAAACACGCAAGGAAAAATGAGTGACTCCAGTGCCCCAGGAATCCACGCTCTACAAGAAAAACCCCAGAAACAGATTTGTGGTGACAAGCAAGCCCTGCTAAGACGCAGGGGTGGGAGCCTGCCAGAGGCACACCTGGAAAACCCTCTCTGCCCACGAGGCATTTCAAGACAGCATCATGATCCCAAATATTCAGTCCGTAAAGAGCTAAAATCTCCTGCGTGCAGTCGTCACCGGCTTCCCAAGCTGGCGAGAGCTGAGCCTCGGTCAAACGGCTCCCGGCTGAGGAGGGACTGCCAGGTTCAGGCGCGGCTTTCAAAGCCATGAGGCTGCAGCGGCCCAACCGTAGCCTCTTCTCAGCCACCTTCTCAGATCTTTTGTGGGGGAAAAAAGTGCTTTTCCATTTGGGAGAAATCTGAGGCCTCCCCAATCCATGCAGCAATTGCTTTGGCGCTGGGAAAGGGAGAGAGTCGGAGGGCTCGGGGCAACTCCCCGTTTGCACTTGTG
Source organism: Phaethon lepturus (assembly GCF_000687285.1). Classification (NCBI taxonomy): domain Eukaryota; kingdom Metazoa; phylum Chordata; class Aves; order Phaethontiformes; family Phaethontidae; genus Phaethon; species Phaethon lepturus. The sequence continues at coordinate 10,032 of NW_010554894.1, read as the reverse complement.
CAAAACGCCACAGATGGCAAAGCTGGTTCTTTGTCATCGCAGGCAAAGCAAAGCGGGAAGCGGCTGCTCCCAGGCTTGTTCTCAACAGGGGTTTAGTCCAGCTCAGCCAAACGTAGCGCACCTGCACGTAGCTGTGTAGTACAAGCCCCATCCGCTACTCATAAAGTTATTTCTTAAAACTAGGTTCAAAGTTTGCAACCCTTGGAAACAGGGAAAAGACAAACTCTGCTGCCAACTCCCTTTTTCTCCTCTGACGCTTTGCTTAGGAGTGAGCGCAGAGCTGGGAGCCCAGCCCTGCCCCGCTCCTGCCCCGGCTCCCCGCGCTGGCTGCAGTGGCGCGGCGGTGGGGGTCCACGAGTGATTTGGGTGGGCCGGGCTCGGTGACACCGAGCGGTGTGCGTCCTGTGGGAGTCCGTATGCTTCGTTTCGGAGGTTTACTGCAGGCGGCGTGGGAGCAGTGGGACACGGGTGCCCTGTTCCTGGGGCATGGCAGGAGCCGACTGTGTTCCAGGAGTGTCCTAAGCACAGGGTTAGGCTGCATCTTCAGCACCTGCTTTTAAAGTGTAGGAGTGAGGTGTCCTTCGGTGGACTAGGCTAAATATCTGGCTGGCAGGCAGGCAGGGGCTGTGCCTGCTCACTGCATTTCTGAAGCACAATATGAGTATGTGTGCTATGCACTACTGGGGCTCCAAGTGGCGGGTATTTGAGCTAGCAGAGACATTAACACCCATTTTCAGAAGTCTAAGTTTGCAGAAATGCACTGAAATCTTGCCTGGAATATGAGAGAGGATGTCTTTCC
>NW_010554894.1:3792-9202 GCF_000687285.1 Phaethon lepturus | reverse complement strand
TTTGCTGGAATATGAGAGGGGATGTTTTTCTTTTTTTTTTTTTTTTTTTTTTTTTTGAGAGAGAGTGCTGAAGAAGGAGAGCTTTTTCAGGCAGTCGTTATTAGCAACAGTTAAAGTTACCAGGAAAGTTTGCAGCTGGGATGCTGGTTAAGGATCTAGTTAAGGAAATGCAGAAGATGCTACATAGTTCCCAAGAGCTCCCCACCACCTGCACTGACAGGAGTGTTTTTCTTATCTGTAGAAATATTTGGAAGCTGTAGTTTGTCCCAGGGTCTGTGAGCCAGAGCACTTGCACCAGCTGTACAGCGCATTTCTGAACAGTCTTACTCCATGATGTTTACAGTAACTTAAGGCATGCAAAAACCAGCCGATGTTGTTTTTTCTCCTCCTCTCCTCCATGCATCTGCAGAATTTCCAACATAGTCTGAGTTAAGTCATGGGCATTTAGAAGCCATAATTGCATTTATCATTTGCTTCTTGCTGTCTGGAGCCCTCTCTTGCTACAGACCTGTTTCACAGGCAGTAATTTAGAGGGTGGGGCACCCTTCCCTTATTTTGCCATTCAGACTCCAAATTAAATGCCCAGTTTGTCCTCCCGTGAACCTGGTGAGTGCCCAGTCTCTCGTCTGCATATTCAGTTGCTTCTCTGTCCCTGTCATTTCTTTTGTTACTGCCTGTGATCAGGTCCCTCACCACGCACTCACAGTTTCCACAGTTAAATCTGTAGCATTCAGGATTCCCTTAGAGTTCAAACCTCCTCTAAAACTCACGTGAAAGACTGGCAAGATCCTCCAGATGCTTTCTTCCTTGTGAGAAAGAAACTCTGGGGCAGAGGAGTGGGCTCCTGACAAATGCCAAGTGCTGGGCATGGACCTGTTGATAGTGGCCAGGATCAGTTCCCTGAAGGAGTCCTGCGTTTCACGGAGCAGCTGAAGTCACCGTTGAGTCAGAGCTGCTCTTTGGTTCTGCACACGGTCTGTCAATCACAGAAATTGCTTTTGGAGGAAAAGCCCATCTCTGCAAGCACTCGCTCAAACGATTCTAAACTGGGCTCAGTAAATTGGCTGTGGTCCTTGAGGAGTCACAACAAATTCCATGAAGGTTTAGGAGAGTACAATGCTGTCCCCATCGCAGATAACAGGGAGCATTTCAGAGAGGTGCCAATGGTTCGTTCATCTCACCCAGCTCCTCCCGACCGCCCGGGCAGGAGCCCCGCAGCACCCACCACCATTCTCAGCACCGTTTGCATGGCTCATGTTTCCATCACCTCCGTGCTCCCTGGGACAGCAAAGGCTTTCACCCGCACCGGCTAGTGTGAGGGCATGAAATGAAGAGTTTGGAGAGATGTTCGGAAGGTGTAGGTCCAAAACCCCTTCATAAATCCATAGACACTACTTGCCAAACTTGGCATTTCACGTAGTTCTCACCTGTTTTGCAGATAAATATATTTACTTGCGGCCCGCACAGCACTCGTGCACGCTTACCCTTTGTGATGTGCTCTTTGTGGAGCTGCAGGATACGCTATGGCTTTGCCAGTACCCCTCAATCACACAGCGCACTCGGGACGCTTCTCAGTAACTAGTAAAACTACTGTGAAAATGGTAAAATCCTTGCTGCTGCAACCAGCAGTGGGAGAGGAGCCCCAGGGCTGTTGGCTGGGGCATCTTTGTGTGAGTACCAGCTCTCTTGGTTCGCTCAGACGGGCATGGTTGCTCCTGCTTCTCCCCAGAGCTCTGATGAGAGACTGACCCTGCACTTCAGCAGCTCCATGTCTTGTAAAAATGTACCAAACCCCAGCAGGCAGCCAGCTACCCAGGCAAGGGGTCTCCAGCCTGAAGCCAGGGTTGGGTGAAAACTTGTGCAACTAGACAACTTGCCTGAAGAGGCCTTGCTGGTGCAACGAAGGAGTAAAAGCACACAAAAAGGACCCATGTGCAACATCTGAACGGTTAGGTGTTATCCACGGACACCCAAAAATCTATAAACGTAACCACAAGCCGAGGGTCTCAGGCTGTGCTTGATCATATCACAGTAATTAAGAAGGACCTAGCTTCAGGTTAAACTTAAAATTTGTGCATCTCTCACTCTCTGGGGGAAGGAAGAGCTTCAGAAGCTGGATCCAGACCCCCTGGAGTCAAGAGGAGCCTTTCCATTCACTCCTATGAATTTGGATCACGACTCTTAAAATCTCGGAAGTACCTTTATCCGCCTGACCCATAGGTACCGACTGCGGCTGGGTCAGCTCGGTTCTTCTTAAGACAGGCAGCCTGGGCCCAGCGCTGCGTGGCTGGTGGGGTTTGCTGGGGGAGACCTCACCAGCAAGAACTCTTGTGGTGCGTGGGAAGCACCGTGCGTTAGCCATACTTTGTGCCAGCATGATTGCTGAGGGAAACATATTTGTATTTGCACAAATACAGTGAGTATTTCGTATTTCCCCTACTGAAACATAGCTAGATATGACTTAGCAGTAAGTCACAGCCATGTGTGTGGTATTATTCAGAGTTTATATATGAGGGACTGAGGCACATCAAGTTTAAGCCAAAACCAGTTCCCACTGATGTGGGTGTCTAGCTGGAGATGCTGTAGAGCTCTTCTTTCAGAACACCCAGCACAGCACTGTATTTCATACGTTCAAACTTCACTGGGAGCTGTGAGCATTGGGCACGTCTGTAAATCGGATCTGTGGTCTCCAGTACGGTACGAGGAGATGAGGAATGTGCCATCAGTGACCAGCTGTGGAAATCTTGGTTTCCACAGTTGTTCTGTGGAGCAACCCTTTCCCCTTGGAGAGCTGCTCTGCAGCTGAGGCACAGATGCAATCCCAGTAACACTTCTTAAGCTGACTGAGCCTAAAATCGTCCTTGATCTTCTTAGAATTGCATTCTTTACCATGTTCAATATCTCCAACAGGTGAAGCTGTGATGTTATGATAAACAGCTTATTGGAAACACATATATCATAAAATACAAAATACTCTGACACCTCGTAACTAGATCTCTAGCAATAAGTATACTTGTTGTGATAATAACTTGATACTTTACCAATTGTTTGGAGATACTCTACAGTGTCGATAGCCTCGCACACAAGCACCTCTGACACAGGCAGCTTGTCCCTGGGACACTAAATCTGCCATTTTCTACAGCTCTCCTACCCCAAATCAGAGTCTCCCAGGTTCATCCTGTTGCTACAACAGTCAGCTGGCCTTCTCACACCCGTCTGACTTAGGCATGAGATTGCAATCCATTTGTGCTGCAGGCATAAGGACCGCATGTGGAAAGGATTTTGAGACAGGAACTATTATTTCCTGCATCAATCATAAATTCCAAATTGCATATTCAGGCATAACTGTTTGAAAACAGACAGTACATTGATGAAATGGAAGCAATTTCTCTGGGAAATTTCACCTAAACTGTTTGATTTATCTTACTGCTGCCAAATCTTTGATGTTTATCATGAGCCTCATAAAATTTGTTTTAATTTTTTTTCCCTAAAGCCAGGTTTCTTGGGTCATGAGTTTTTGGAGGTTGTCCAGATGTCAATACACCATCTGTTTTCACCCAGTCAGCAACATATGGGGAGTCTTATGCCACTGGAGATGTTTTGGTCAGGTATTTAAACATCTAAGGCATAGGGAGATGCATCATGTGGGAAAGTGCGAGAGAATGTGCAGTGTCTGGAACAGTTATGGCAGGCAGAGGCACGTGGTGCTCACATGTGTAGGCTGGAGAACAATATTTCTCTAACAAAAACTGTCCTTTTAAACACCAACCACATTTTTGTGTGTTTTCATTTTGAGTCATATAATGAAAAAATTGGAAAACTCCAGGGAAAGCATTCAATCTGCTCACAGTTTTTCACAGGAGGAGTGTTTGTTTTCTCAGCAAACTCCTCTCCTACAATTGTTTGGTTTCTTCAGATCTTCGGGCAGCCTCCCCACACATGAAGTAGCTGAAGAGTCTTTTTGCTGTCCTTTAATACTCCCTGCCTACTCTGATGTCCTATAAAGTGTGGGGAGTAAGAAGACAGCTCTTCACTCTTCTCTCACTACACTAGAAGGAGACTACCACTGAAACGTGGCTGCATGACACATTTTTGTCGAGGCATGATGACCCTCCCCTCCCTACTGTAGGAGCCTCACTGCTCAGATCAATCCAAACATAACTGACACCAGCGAGGCTTCAGCATGATTTTGGGCTCCGAGGATGCAGAAGGACCACCAGACAGATGCATGAGCATCTCCCCACTTCATGCTGCCATTGTGACCTCAGCAGGACACAGTTAGTTCCTGGAGCGTTCCTGGGAGGACGTACCCTACGAAAGCGGTAGCTATTAGGGTGAGTAAGAGAATAATGCCTGCGTTTCAGGTTTCCTTGTACAGGTACGAACCGTAGTAGAGTCCCCGTCTGATGTGCAGGTAGATGCAGATGAAGAAGAGGGAGGCTCCGTTTGCATGTATGTTGCAGATAAGTCAGCCATACTGTACGTTTCGGCATGTATGGGCCACGGATGAGAAGGCTAGGGTTGTGTCTGCGGTGTAGTGTGTTGCTCCCATGCCGTGTCCCTCACTCCCGAGGTCTGCTGTCCCCACCTGCAGGGGAGAAGGGGCAGAGGAGCACCCCAAGCTGCTTGAGAAAACCCACTACTCCATGGCTGTGAGACACAACGGTAGCTATGAGCTGAATATCACTGTTTTGCCCATGGGGGAGATACAGGCTTGGAAAATACTCAGTTTTCCTAAATTGGTTTTAAATTTCTCCCATAAAAATGTGCCGCGAAGTCGAGTGCACATTTAGCATTTGTTTCCTTTTCCTAATGAAGTTCAGCAGCTGGGTTATCCTAGATAGCGGTGACAAATTTTTAAAGATTTCCTTGTTTCGAGGCAACTGCTCAGTTGACAATATCTGCCTCGTTAATTAAGCTGTCCTCGGGGACAGAGGAGAACTGGGGGCAACTGGACAATTTAATGAGTTGACGTGAAGGGCGAGACAAGGCTGTAGCGTGAGTCCATCCCAGCACGGCGCCGAGCCCGCCCGAACCGCTGTGCCTGTGCCTCTTGGGGTGCCTGCGTCCTCAGGAGCGAACTCCAACGGTGCTGTGTGGAGCGAGGAACCAGCGCCGGGGAGATAACTTCACCTTCCACTACTCAGCACACTGCCTTGCCGCAGGCCAGCCTGTTTACAAGTTGGTGGCCCTGGAGAATGCTGTGGAGCAGATGCAGCCGGGCAGGTGCCCTCTGGTACAGCTTCTCCGGGCTTGGTCTTGCTCCTCTGCGCCAAATCCCCCATTACTCGCAATGAGCCCCAGACCTCTCCTCTCAACAGTTAATAGCACCTGACGAGCCCACGTTGATCCTTATGTGCTCGGATTTCTGTGTGTTCACCAGGTATCAGACCTCTACAAAAGGTGCAAA
>NW_010554894.1:0-3779 GCF_000687285.1 Phaethon lepturus | reverse complement strand
CAGCAGGAAGGCAGATTCTTCACTGAGCTCGGTTTATGGTCGGGGTAGCCCTAGGCTTCTGCCCAGAGCTGGAGGTTAACTTTAGTCCAGTAAAAGGTTATTAGAATCTTATTTATGCTTCCGTTATTTCCCAAAAGCCACTTAGCAGAACTGAGTTATCTTCCTTGTCTAAATTCTCTGGCTGCTGCTGCTGCTTGGCTGCCTTCTCTGTCCTTCCAAGGCCTTACGCTAAATTTAGACAAGGAGGAGAGATTTCTCCTCTGGACCTTCGTTTTGCGGGTTACCCACTGACTGCTGCGGGCACAACGTGATCTAAAAATCCCATTTACTGCACAGCCAAGTGGGCTGGGGCTAGGAAGACCGATTTCTTCTTGCTACATACTAGAGCTCCTTTGTGTGAGGGGCATGTGCCCTGCGCTCTGAAGGATGCTGCTGCAGGTTTCCAAAGACTTAGGACCACCCCTTCCTTTCTTGTATATTACCTTAGGCAAGTACTTCTTAAAAATTGTCTTTCTTCAACTGCGTTTGTGTTTCTCAAGATATCCTAAATAAGTGGTGTCTGTGCCGCAGTGCGGTGCTCCTCAGAGACACCCAGCCTGAGACCGGTCTGGCCCTTCCTCGGTTCTTCCAGTCCTGCCCATCTGCTGCTGCTGCTGCCTTCCTCACTCTGCCTACAGCAAGTCCTGGGAAAACACCTTGGTTTTATCCGGAGGTGGACTAGAAATCATCAAAATATCAATAACAGGAATAAAACTTTTTGCATCCGAATACTCATGAAGTAGAAATGCAAAAGTAATTTTCTGCTTGGTGTGAAGATCAGGAGAAATTTCTTTGTGCTTACACACACGATGTGTTTTCACATCTTTAATAAAGGCGGGTTTCTCGAATTCTTATGCAATAAAGGTGGAATTTTACCAAGTATCTGGGGATGATCAAACCACAATAGTGAAATATGAGCCACTTGCTCATGTCACTGAAATCTCAGAAGGGAATTACAGCTTTTAGCAGGGTTCATTTGAGGTATGCTACTTAAGGTAATAGGGCTGAACAATCTCATTAAGATTTATTTCTACCCCATTTAAACATAGGTTCAAAAGTACAGCTGGAGCTGTACTGGCTTTATCTTGGGCTTATGGAAGAGACTGGAAAAAGAAGTAAACAGAAAACACAATCAGTCCTCAATCTGCTGGGCCGGGAGACTGCAGCGTATAGCAAACAGAGACTTGTGCCCAGCAGGCTTGGAGGCTGAGGAAATCAGAACAAACTTCTGTCCTTATTATATTGCATAGGCTTTTTTTTGCTCCCACTGGATTTAAGAGATATTGCATCATTGCGGCAGAGAGCGGGGTAACACAAAACAATTGCCTCTGCTCTTCCTTAGTGGTAGTTCATCATGCTCACTGGACTTGTTCCAGACCCAAGTTTGTCCACGCTCATTTAAGAAATGCATAGTCTAGGAAAAATGCATTTTCAAACATTTCAGCTTGTGTTGCAGATTCCCTCAGTAGCCTGAGATGTTTACAAAGCTTCCAGCGCGCTGGGCTTGTCCTCCCTCAGCTAATGGTATGTGGCGACAGTAATCCTTCTATCGCGCTTTAAGTGCTTGTTCTTGCTTCTGTTGAAGTCATCCAGATTGTGGGTTATCCAGAAGCATTTATTTTCTCTACTTCTTCAGTATAAAAAAAGCAGAGGATCTTTCCACCTGGGAGAAGAGAATTTGCTGGACAGCAAATGCAGAAGCCCACTAAATTTGCTGCAGCGTCTTTCTGGTAAGCGGGAATAGATACACTTGGATGCTTCAAATGCTAGAGAGAGGCTGCACCTACCAGAAGAGACTCGTGGTGATCATGGCCTGAAGCCCAGGGGCTTTTGGGATCAGACACCCAGTAATCCAGAGGCCAAGCTCAGGCTGCCAGCAGGGTCCAGCTCCTCGGCAGGCAGCAGCAGGACCACCCTAGGGCTCACCCTCGCAGGGCCAGCACCGAGGGGGCTCCAGGCAGCCTGGAGCTGTGCTCCAGCACAGCAGAGGACATAACCTCAAGTACGTCCTTGGCATTGCTTCCACATGGCAACATACCTCAGCCCTTCAGTCTCTGAATGGATTTTCTTGTTTGGGCAAGACCAGTTGCACTCTCACCCTTCTCAGATTTGGACCGTCCTTTGCTGTTTACCAGGTAAATGAGCACATCCAGAGACCCCTGGAGATGCCAAGGCAGGCAGATGCATTTGGCCCCCTCTCAGACTTCCCGTGAGAGGCTCGGCTGGGAAGTACATCCAGCATCGCTAGTCTCTAAGTATGATTTCCTTGGCACTTGTCTAACACGTAAAAATGCACAGTCAACATTGCCATGTAGGACAGGACTAAGATCTGCATGTTTGGAAGAAAACTAGAGGATTGAATAGAAAAAAAAATGGAGTCGGCAGTTCTAAGGACCCATCACCATAGTATCAAACCACTATTTACAAAACTTCTTTGTGAAGAAGTTTCCACAGGCTCTTTCCTTCAGTTTCAGTTAAACTCAACATAGTCACTGCTCTGGATTTAAACTCTGCTCTGAAAGGCCTGTAATCTAAACATGGAAACATTTAAGTCATGCACTAAAACAAGAAAATGAAGCTGCACAGTGTGATCCAGTGCCACGTGAGAACCCCCCCAGGCTGGTCCTGGTGGAGCTGCCACGGCCCCATTGCATAGAGCAGCACCCAGGGAAAACCCTCCCGCGAGCCCCAGAGCTGCTCTCCTAGGATGAAAACCCTCATGCCAGCCCCAGAGCTGCCTTCCTGGGGTGAAACCCTCCTGCGAGCCCCAGAGCCGCCGTCGCGGGAGCCCGAGGCTGGGCCAAAGCTAACAAGAGCCGGCCGGCAGCCTGGCGAGCCAGGGCGTAACGCGGCCCCGCTGCACCTCTGCAGCTGCCTTTCCAGCGCTGCCTGCGGCATCCCTGCGCTGTCCTCCCTCGTGTGAGCGGCAGAATAGAGCCCCATCTGGTTTTGGTGGCTGAGTTGTGTGAAATGCAGTTCAGATCCTGGCACAAAGGGGAAAAATTAATTGGGTATTCAAACTTCTTTCTGTTTTAATCTGGAATTATTAAGGACACTTGGGTTTTTAAACACAATGTTTAACCTGCAAGTGTCCCATGAAAATGCTTTATATAAGCTCATTAGAAACTTCTGTGCTGTACCGTATTTATTGCAATTAGCAAATATTAGTGGATCAGCCAAACTGCAAGATATTTTTTCTGTCCCGCTCCTCTTTTGTTCCTCCATCTCCTGCCTCTCATAACCGAAGCATAGCCTAGACTAGATCCCTTCACACATCAGCCCTTCTGTCTGACAAGTCCTAAAGAAGGAGAAATACAAAAAGGAAAAGGAATAGGAAATTAACCATTAGGAGCCTCTGAGAAATCAAAAGACCCTCTTAGATTAAGTCCCTCACCAGTGTCAAGGCTAGCAGCAGTGCCAGTGCCATTACAGAATCACAGAATCACAGAAACACTAGGTTGGAAAGGACCTTCAAGATCATCAAGTCCAACCATTAATCCAGCGCCACCATGATCCCTAAACCATGTCCTGAAGTGCCACATCCACACGTTTTTTGAACACTTCCAGTGATGGTGACTCCACCACCTCCCTGGGCAGCCTGTGCCAATGCCTGACCACCCTCTCGGTAAAGAAATTTTTCCTAATATCCAATCTAAACCTCCCCTGATGCAACTTGAGGCCATTCCCTCACATCCTATCACTAGTTAGTCAGGAGAAGAGGCCAACACCCACCTCACCAC
>NW_010554893.1:0-1437 GCF_000687285.1 Phaethon lepturus | reverse complement strand
AAAGTACCCCTCAGCGATTACTCCACATTATACGATCCCACTTTCGGGACAACAGTTTTTTGGCGACCCAGATGGGACTGCACTGACAGCCTTGCCTGGATTTTCTTGCCACACCCAACGGGGAGAAGCAGTCTGACTGGACTCCAGCGTGCACCGACCTGTTGATGGCGGACTCCGTCGACTCCTCTCCTGCAGTCGGACGGTGAGCGACACAACGGTGCAACGCTACTTGAAAGACGTATTTTAAGGGGAAAAAGGGGGGAAGGGAGAGACTCTAGGGAAACAGTTGGAGTTGTTATTTGTGTAAGCTCTGCATAAGACACATCAGAAGGGATATGCAGCAGCATCATAGTTTATTTCTACGTTTTGTGGAATTTTTGTGTATGAAATGTTGGTTTAAATTTCTTCGGTACCAAAATGGGTTCCAGTGCTTCCACGGAGGCTCCTCTTTGTTCTTCCTTAGGATGCATCCTAAAGAATTGGAACAAGTTTGGAGGGGACCCCTTGACAAAAGAAAAATTGAAACGATATTGTAATCAGTGGTGGCCATTGGACGATGGTGAAAGGTGGCCTGAAAATGGATCCTTGAAATATAATACTATTTTACAATTAACGTTATTCTGCAGAAGAAATGAAAATGAAAAATGGGATGAAGTACCATATGTAGATTTGGTTTTCAGTTTAAGAAATAATTGGGAGGTTAGGATAAATTGTTTAGTGGATTCAAAACACCAGGACAAGATATATTCTTTAACAGAGAAAAAAAGGAAAGAGAAAGAAAATTTATGTTGTAGGATGGAAAAGTCTAAGTGTGAGGACATGGACGAAGATGTTCAATTACTAGTAACCCCCCTGAAACAACCAGATTCTGAAACTTCGAGTTCATGAAAATGATGTTACCAGCCCTGTGTCTGTAAGAACTAGAGGACAGAGACCGGTGATTCAGACTCCTCTTAGGCTGTCAGACCTGAAGGGACACCAGTATATGTGCATATACCTTTTACCACATCTGATCTATTAAACTGGAAACAGGCAGTTGGGTCTTATCGGGATAATCCGGAGGGAATGTATAGTACTGTCAAAACTGTAATGATGACCCACAACCCAAATTGGGGAGATATACAAGCTCTTTTAGAATATTTGTTTACTTATGAAGAATGGAGAGCAGTTTTAGAGAAAGCCAGGGAAGGAGTAGCCCAAAAGTATGGAGGAGTACCTAATGTGGGAACATATCTTCCAAGGGAAGATCCGAGGTGGGATCCCAATACGGATGAGCAGTTAGAAAGACTAAAAAGATATAAAAAACTGATCTTATATGGGATCCAAAATGGAGTAGAAAAGCCTAAGAATCTAAGTTGCATGAAGTAAGGCAAGGGGAGAAGGAAACCCTATCTGCTTTCCATGAAAGACTGTGCGAAGTAGCTCAAAAGTGGACCA
>NW_010554892.1:0-25310 GCF_000687285.1 Phaethon lepturus | reverse complement strand
CTTTCCAACCTTAGTGATTCTGTGAAATAACGAACTTCTTCATGCTCTTACTCCTAGCCATAGAATTATCAGGAGGGAAAAGTTAGACAAGTTGCAAAGACCATTTGAAAGTTTACAGGTGAACAGGACTGAGGCGAAAGGATGTTTTGCCCAGAGAAGTGACCTGGGTGTGCAATCAGCAGAGGTTCCCATTTTGTCAGATAGAGGCACTTCAGCCAACTGACAGGAGCATGCGTGTCTTCTGTGCCAAAGGCAGAACTCTACCAGTGATCTGTGTGCGACTGTGCGTGAAAATGAGGGTTGTGTGGGATGCACAACCGAGCTGGGGAGCATTAATGTTGAGCTGGGGGAAATGACTGAACTGAATCCATCCAGCAAGTATGTGGGTTTTTTTGAGATCTATATGCTTTCTGAAAGTAATGTCTGATATGTTCATGGGTTTATTGGGATGCTTCCCAAAAATGTTGCAATAATAGAACAAGAAAATATAAGCCTTTTATTAAAAAGTATTAAAATCCTTTACCGTAGACACGGATCACTTGAACACTGCGAATATAATCAGTTCTAGACATCTTCCCTCCTTCTCCCCTACATGTTTTCTTCCCGGGTATTTCCTTTCCTTTCCTTTCCTTAGCAAAATAGTCTCTACTGTCATTTTCTCTGGCTTTTTTGTCCTGTTTTGCTGTCCTTTTCAGTATGTTCATATCATTAACTTCTCCTTAACTTGATCTATGTGAGATAGCTGAACTCAGAGAATACTCAAAGTGCATGATTAATGGCAAATTATCTGTCAACAGAAGTGAGAGTGGAGTCAATAGTAACCAGGGAAAAAAGAAACTGAAAATCTACAGGTAAATGTAAGTTATTTAATGCTTAATTGCTGGTCAGTGTCAAGAGCAGCCAATAAAAGGTGATGTGAAAATGGTTGACATAAAAAGGCACTAAAATATAATCTCCTAAATTAATTCGTAGCATTTACAGGGGAAAATAAGGAAGACGCAACAATAGTTTTCAGTGTAAATTAATAATAGTTCTTCTTTCAGTATATGTAGGGTTGAACCTTGAAACCTTTGTGCATGTGTTTTTGAGACAGCGATAAGTGGTAAAAATAAAATTTGAGGCAGATATATAGTTCCTCATGAAACATACCATTTGAAGAACATAACTCTTAATAGTGTAAGTTTGCTTCCTGTTTTATGACCTTGCCTTCTACCATGATCCTTACAATATCTTATACTTGATGCTTCCAATGTGAGCCAGAAATCTGTGCTACAAAGAGAGGGATGCTGAGAGAGTGAGAGATTTCTTTTATAGGGTGCTTTATATGGTTTCTTTCCCTGTTTTTGTCACAATACACTTATTCCTGTGAGTTTTGTGCCAAGTAGCATGACTAAGTCGTTTCACCTTCATTGTAACGAATTCCTGTCTTGCCAGGTTTTGTGTTTTATTGCTTCATATTTTTTGTCTTTTTAAGTAAATGTATTTTCAGCCTTTTAGAAAAGGGAAGGGCTGGTCTTTTTTTCCAGTTTGGGACTGACCTTTAAGGAAACTGTGTCCTGGATAGATGTTCTTTCTAGTCTCCATCCTTTGAAGTCTTTCATGCCTTAGGAGCTCAATTCTAAGATGTTTCGAAGCCAGAAACCAGGCCACTGAATGCCTTAAACATAGAAATTGAGCCTACTCTAATGTTCTGTAGGAAGCCAAAGTAGAGATCAGGAATATGTTGTTCCTTCTGGAGTTTTCAAAGGGCTGGAGGATGCATGCCAGAAGTCTTGGATTCCTGAATAAAAGAATCCAAGAGGTCATAGCTGAGGCCACGCTGTTGTTCACCAAGAGGGTATCTCCAGTTAGTGCAAGCAGCACTGTCAGTGTTGTTTTTAAGTGTTACTATTTTGTAACGGCTTAATTTCAACAGTAAGTCCAAGAGCTCCTTTTCTCAACAAATTAGTGTCATTGAAACAAAATGCATTCTTGATGTGAATTTTTTCTTCTGTTCTCTGATACAGCATTCTTTTTTTCGCTTGGATTTAGCTTCTGTTAGGTAATCTGGCCCACGCTGTTAAGCGTCTTGTTAATGTATGGTCATATAGGGCACTTCTCACTGATGGACTTACAGCCGTTCTAGCAAATCACCCCTGACTCTTGTGAACCTTTTAGAGTGGGCAACAGTGATGCTTGATTAACAGTATCACAAGGTTTAGAGAGGTCTGGAAGGGTGAGAGCAGTGCTTGCTTATCATCTGTTGACATTAGGACACCATCTGCTAATACTGTGTCTGCCTGGAGCCTGGCCTGGATCCAGGCTACAGTGAGTACAGAACGCTGGATTGAGCTGTGAGCCCTTCATTAGCCTTTATCTAGTTTTCCTATGACCTTTCATCGAAGTGATATTAAGTAATAGTTTGGCTGTGATCCATGTATCCTTGTTGCTTTTTATAAAGGGAAGAAAACCCCACTTTTTGGAAACCTGTGTTTTAAAGGGTGAAAGGAAGATTTCTCCAAGTTGAACATCGTCAGTTGTGACCAGCTGAAAGAGGAAAGGCAGGTATTATCTTTTTTCGGTACGCTTTCTGAGCGCACAGGGCTGTGGGCTTAGGAACCTTCTGAGGCTGAAGTGCCATCTTTGAATTTTTCCACTGTGGGTTTTTCCAGTTCCTTTTTGAACCACGGTACATCAACAAATGCTTTCACAGTAGAACTATGTATTCTAGAAATAACTTTGTTGCTGCTAATTTTACATGGTGCTCTGTTTTGCAACAGAGTGAATAATCATTTCTTTTCGTATTCTGTACATTATTCAACATTTCAGTCTGTGAATTGAAGATTGTTGTCTCTGAAGTTTTCTATTGATAGAGAAGAATCGATGTCTCACGTAAAGTACACCATCTGCGTTTTGTAATATTGCCTTTCTCTTAAAGTGTGTCTTATTTTTGGTGTCTCTTTAGGCCCATGATGGTTGAAAAACTCCACTGGCAGAATGAAGCAGTTTAGCAGAGGTTTTTGATGTCAAATCTTAAAAATGTCTTTGATTGCTGTTTCTGGGTTTGTTGTATTCTATACCTCTTCATAAAAGCTGCTGCTTCTACACCCCCTGCCCCCCGCAAGCAAACCCTAAACCCAGACTCTTTGTTTGTTCTTCATACAGACTGGAGATTGCTACAGTTCTCCCAGTGACCAAGGGATTCACTCATCTCTTTACATACAGGACTCAAAAATGTCATGTCCTGGTACAAAATGCCCATCCCTTGCTCAATAGCTATCCTGTGAATTTAGATCAAGAGGTTAGCTTCTTCAGTTGGAAGAGAACATGAAGGACAGACCCTGGACCAGAAACCTGCAGTGCCCTTGCTGTTCTTAAACAGGGGGCATAGAAGAGAATTACAGTCTGAGAGAAAATCATGAAACAGAAGCCTTATCTCTGCTCTGCTTAAATAGTACATGCCAAGTACGTGGTTCTGAGGGGGTGGAACTGAGGTTGCTGTGAGCAATAGTGGAGAACTTAAAGTCTGCTTAATTTAAGTGACTGTTCTAATGCCTTTCAAATCCCTTTTATCTTACTGCAAAAATGGTTTACTATGCTGTTTTGATACACTGCTTTTAAAGTGGCAGAACTGTACCTCAGAAGCTGTTCTTGGAAGTGTTTTCTTCTACATTGTAGAAGAATTAATGGCTTGTGGTGCCATTAAGAGGGTGGAGCTGTTGTTCTGAGCCATGGCAAATGAAATACATACCAACTGGCAGCAAAATCAGCTTGTACACAAACACAAAGTGATAGCAGGTTAAAGTTTGGTAAACAATTAAACTTAATCATGACAAGTAATTTGTAATTTATAGGTATATGAAATGGCAGCTACATTTCTTACTCTGATTTCAGGTAAGAAAGTGTTCCTTTATAATATCCAGATCTAGTCATAAAGAGTGGGCAGGTGAAATTAGTGAAGGTGTAGATTTTTGTTATGTTTTTATAATTATCAGCTTCCCTTTAATATATATATATTTAAAATTCATATGTAAAAATTGAAACAGAGCATTGGAACATAAAAATATTTAAGAAAGTAATTATTGTGGTAATATAGAGCAGCTGTTTATTTAGCTGAAGATATTGAGAACTTCCTCTATAAGAACAATGGTTTTCCATGCTATGATAGAGCCCTGTGTTATTTGATGTCAAAGATCTTGTAGTGCAAGATGAATTTCCAGAAATTTCAAAAGGAACAACGTAGTTTGCTTATTCACTTTTAAGCTGTAGTTACTGAACACCTTTGCAGTTTAAACGGCTAATTTTGGCAAGTCCTGGTATTTTGCATTCTAGGTTCTATCTATGGATCACCTGGTTGGTGATCCATCTGCCCTGCTGATCCTGGGATATAAACCATCTGCCTTTTCCTTTATCCACAGTGTTTGCTCTCCCATTGTCTTGGGTAATAGCTTAATGATTGTACTGGAGGATATTGGGTATTATAGATACAAAAATACGGGTTATGTTTTCGTAGATCTGGTCATTTTTACTGATAATAGCGTGGTTTTGTACAAAGTAGATGAAACACTAGGGAAGTAGATGATACTTCATGTCTTTTTGTTTGTTTGTTTTTCTTAACTTTACTAGCTGAGAAGCTACAACTGCATGGAAATTACGGGCAAATGAGCATATCTGATGTGCTTACTCCAGAAATAAGATTTCATCTGGAATAAATTTAATATGAAAAAGAGAGTTTGTTTTGCAATATGAGGTCAAATGATCCCTTTGGTGTCTTGTGCAGGAGTGCTGTAACACTGCACAAAGGTGGGATCCTTTCAGTCTGTGCCTCATATACTCAAAGTATTGCAAACAAGACTATAAGGATGATGGAAAATCTTGTCCAAAATCATGTTGAATCATCCACCTTGCAGCTCTCATGTGGCCTGCCTTTCTCCCTTCCCTTTTTTTCCTGCTGCCTCCTTTCCTTCCTGCACCTTTTTGTAACACTTCATACTTTCAAAAATGTAGTTACTCACTTGAAGCCTTGGGGGGCGGGGGGTGGGAAAGGCCAAATACAGTTTGAAAAGCCAGTGAAGGCTGGATCATGTTTAATTCATTTTAAACAATAGACCAAAGGAGAAAAAGTCCCCTTTTTCTACATCGGAGCTGCTCTGTGTCCCAGTGGTTTCTACCTCGTTACACAAAGTACAATGATTTTTGGGTTTTTTTAATGGCAAAAAGAAATAATCTTTGTGTGACAGTGGTGTACTAGACATATTAAAAAGCAAGCATAAAACTTTTTGTCAAGGCAAGCTAGTTTTAATACTAGCTGAAGCTTTGTTTGTTGCACTCCAGGGAGATATATAAATTACTACCTTTTATATGGACAGGTGTTCTTAGGAAGGTCAGCATTATGTTTCAGGCAAAGAAAACAGGTATTTACATGGTGTGTGCGATGTTACCAGCAACTGTGTTGCATTTTGCCAGAGCTTCAACATGCCCAGCCTCACAGCTCTCCCTATTAATGTTGAATAGGAAAAGCAGCGAGACCAGCACATTAGTGCTCCAGCATTGCAAAATGAGTTTGGAAACTGCGTTATGGTTGCTAGCAAAATTTTTGCAAAATACCTGGCTAATTATTGTTAATAAATCAGTACTGAGAAGGCACCTCACAGTTGACTCAAACAAGCACTTGGCGGTTTTAGGATAACGAAGTATTATTTGACTGTATATATGAGGAGCAGTTGTGCAGTACTAGTCAAACTCTTCTTTTGCAAAATAGGAATCCTGTTTCTGCAGAAATGGCTCATAGTGTTGTGGTCTGTCTTGGGGATGTTAGTTAGAAGTCATGTGTTAAAGTGCTGCTAGTTTAGCTCAAGTTTCTGATACTCCTAGAGATTTCCTTTTGTTTTACAGTGCCAGTGTTGTTCCCCAACTTAATGCTGTAACATTCAATGTTGCCTCCTGTCCCTGATCACCCAAATCTGACAGTAATGATGAGAAGTAGTAGTATGGGCAAAGCCATTGAAGTGGGGAGAGCTGCTTTTGCTTTTCCAAGGTTTGTCTCCAGCAGCTGCAGACTTTTGCTGCTTAGAGTAGTCCATGAGCTGGTAAGTTAGCTGCTGTTATTCAAGGCAGCAAAACTAACTTGAGTCAGGCTGTTTTTATTAGTATAGTATAGTAAAGTCTTTTAATATATAACGGTCTTTCCATGGGGATGGATTTTTCCCAAGGTGCTCCCTGAAATATACATCCAATGCAGTAATGTCAGTTTGCTTGGTTTTCTGCTATCACTGCTTTGTGAGTATGGGGATTGTTATGCAGTTTACAACACGTAATTTAATTTTTTGGTAGGCTGCGCCTGTCTTGTTGACTTGAATTCTCTCCCTTTTCAGTTACGGCTTCTCTGCCCTTTTTAGCATAATACCTTCTGAATGTTTGGGGTTTTTGTTTGTGGTGGTTTGTTTTGTTTTTTTTTTTCTTGTATGTTTGATGCATCATTTTCATGAGATTGAATCAGTGGTACTGTATTCACATTCAACTCTTTGACAACATGTGAAACTGCAATATGACTGCTGATCTCGGCAACTCTTAGAGTTGTAAGCCATTGATTTTTGTGTCCTGAAGTGAGACTAGATTTGTACCTGAATCTCCTGAAATGTGAATTATTCATGTTTCCATGCTTGTTTAGGTGGTAGCCCACTGACTTCATAGGTCACTGGCAATAATAAAATGTAAACAGGATCTCTCTAGGTAGAGAGAGCATGCACATAGACTTGGCACCACTGAAACCATCCCAAAACCTGTCTGTGTTGTAAATGAAAGGAATCTTGTGCAGAAATTCATAATGTCAGCAAAACATTTGAAGGGCTCATGAAATGACTGTGGTCTGTCATGCTACATGAAAATTCAGAAATCTATAGAATAGGTGGTGTGATTGAATTTGCCAGATTTCAGTAAAACACGCTGAGACGCAATGTATGTATCCAACAAAAGCATTCGTTTTAAAAATATAGCTGTGAATCACAAGTTCCAGCAATGATTGGGGACAGCGCCTGGCAACAAATCAGGCCTCATCAGTTCTTAGCCCAAGAAGGGAGAGAAATGTGGAAAGCAAGCTAAATAAGCTGCACGATTAAATTTCTATACAATTTGTGATGCATTCCCCTTTGGGACCACTATGGGGAACTACAGTATCTCAAATTACCTTGCAAAGAAGCAGATGTGTTGTTTCGAATCTACTGCGTGCATCAAACAGTAGTGCAAACTGCTGGCAGTTGTTGCTAAAGATATGGGTATTCTTGTACTTTGACTTGAGCTTATTTGTTATGGGTTTTTTCCAGTCTATCAAATGGGAGCTGACACCTCTACAAGGAGTGTTATCAACAAGTTAAAAGTTCCTGCAAGCTTAGGAACACCATACAATTTCTAAAATTTAGTGAAGTTTCAGATTGTAAGAAAACAAGGGCTATCTTTATGCTCCTAACTGCATTACAGCTGAAGGTGACAAATTTCATCAGCTCCTCTACTAATATTGGTGGCATCAACTCAGCCTGCTTCCATCATCCAATATGTATTCAGTGTGAATAATCAGACATGAGCTGGGAGACTCTCCCCACAAAGTATACCTTGGAGCTTATGAAATGCAGCTGTCAGTTCTTGCTAAATCAGTGATTCTGTACGCTTTAATAATGGCTGCAAGTGCACAGATATGTATATATAAACTGCCATCACCAATCAAAAGATTCCCCACAAAAAGCGGGCTGGTGCGCAAGATCGTTTCAAGGAAATTCTGAAAGGAGAGGAACTGTACGTTTTAAATGTCATTACTTTTTAGTGCTTTACCATTATCCTATGACACAACTAATTATTCTTGGAAAATGTTGTTTATTTAAACGGTGATTCTTTAGTTCCCAATGTTCAGAATATTCTCAATGGGACCAAATAACTTCTTATAATATTAATCAGTAAGTAGAAAGAAATCATCCTCAAGAACATAATTACTGGTACTGGAACTAGCATGCAGCAGAAGTTATTGTAAAGTCGACAGATACAGACAGATATGGATGTCTTCAAAAGACATCATTAAAATCAGCCATTTCAGCATGTGAAGCTGAAATTTATGATCTTGGTGTAGTGACTTTGAACGTAAAGCAGTGAAGTCATTGAGCAACTTGCATACCATCCATGAATTTATGAATCACAGCTCCCTAGCTCACCAAAGTCTAATTGCATGGAAAAGCTCAAAATGCTGTCTGCTTTCGTGTTCAGCCAAAAAAGCAACACATTAATCAAGAGTTGCAGTACTTCTCACCATCCAGAGGTCTTGACGTGCTCAGTGAAAGAGAAGGGACAAGGGACAGAGAGTTGTTTTGGGTTCAGTTGGTTCTGCCCCATACATGAGTGATGTCAGATTTGGAGGGAGGTCTTTAAGAAGGGAACTCCTGCTCAGGCCCTTTGCATGAGCAGGAAAGGCAGATGTTTCCTGCTTTCTCACTCTAGTCATTACCTTAAACGCTCATAATTCTGCTTTTCAGAGTGTTAACTAAAGCAGTTTCTTCCCGCCCTATTTTAATAAATTTAGTAAATCGTAGCCAGTATGATCTTTAGTGGAAAGTTTCACAATTTATACTGGTACTTACAAACCAAATGAGCTCTGGGATGCCTGCTCTCTAATTATAGCACAGTAGAGCTTTCATTGGCAGTAGAAAAAGTGGTCCAGACAAATAACAGCTGTGTTTTCGTTTTATAACACCTTGGCATGTATCACTTCAGACTGACAAATATAAATCTGAGTTCTGATTTTGGATTCCTAGCCAAAAGCTATAGTAAGTTTTTTTTTCTCTCATACAATTTAGTATGTCTCTCTTGAGATGCATTTTCCAATAAGATGCCAGGTGCTTTGTGTGCGAGGCAAGTTCTAGAGGCACTTCAGCTCTATGGGCACTTCAGCACAGCACTAAAAGCCATAACAGCTGATGGGTCCTTGTTTGCAGTGCGTCTTCCATTTTCACTGTGGCATTGTGATCTCCAGTGCTTTATCCTCCTCAGCCACCATGGAAAGGACAACTTTTCATTGTTTGCCTTTGATGCTAAAACTTCGGAAAGGACCTTGTTTCTTCTGAAGAATCTGTGTTGAGCTTCCTAAGTTGTTTGCTATGCAGTAACAGTTACTTTGTCCTGTTTGCTTATCAACCTTAATCTTCAGGAGTGTTTATAAATACAGTACTTACTGAAGTTTTTGAACTGTGTTGATAATTCTCATCCATTGTTTGGGTGCTGAAACTGCTGAAATCTGCATGTAAGAGGGTATGCATTTCCCAGTTAAGGCAAAAACCAGTTTTTAAGGATGTTGAATTGTTCCTTGCTCGACATTAAATTGTTAGCTTTTTTAATAGCGAGACAAGGCTCTAGCTGCACCAAGCTTGATGTAGAAATTATTGTATAGTTTTATCACCTGTATTATTCAGCAAGCCAGACAAGATGATACTTAATGCTCTTTTCCTGTCATACATTCAATAAGATGCTTAGATATCACATGGTTATGGTGTTGGCATAAACATGCTGGTGGATACAAATGTAATTAATTTTTAGACATTCCTTGTAGTTATTCCAGTGATAGATGTCTGAATTTGTCCATAACATATTAGAGAAAATGTCCTGCTGTATTACTGCTACTTGTAAAATTCAGGGGCTGCAGGGCCTGAGGTTGTGGTTCTGCTGTTGCCTTTTTGTTCTACAAGTGTACTTGTGGTTCCACGAAAATTATGATATGAACTACACATGAAAGCATGGAGGTAGCTCCTGGTAATCACAGCCCATGAATGCTTGAGAAGGGCTCTTTGGCTAAGAGGAAGGGCAGACTAATGCAGCTTATAGAGCTGTAGAGCATGGGAACAGTGGAAGAGTGAAGATGTTGACATTCAGTTTTGTGGATGAGCAATGTTTCCTGAAGGCCTGTTTCTGAATTTTGGGACAGTACACAACTTCTCTTATACTCACTGGGAAGTTGTTTGTGTTGCTGTTCTAGAGTAGGTTTTAACTTCCAGCACGTCCCAGTGTTTTCAAAGGAAGGAATGGTGACCTCATGACATTTAAGAGTTAGCCTATTTTTCTTTTTCAGTTGCAAGAAATGGTGACATTTATCTTTTATTAAATTTGTTGTGTTGTAAAAAATATTGCTGGAGTTGCAAGAAATAAAACCGTATATGGTCAACTTATTTATACATTTTTATTTTGATGTAGCTCTTGGCAAAAGCAGAGATATCATCAGGGCAATACCACTTCAGTTGCTTTTCAGTTACTTTGATATACTTTGTTAGTGCCAACAGCTTTTAAAAAGTAGCCCTGTTTCGGCTAGGGGGTTTGAAGTGAACAGGTCCATATGCGTAGCCTATGCATTCCTGCCAGGCACTGCTGTGGTATCTGAGAAAGGAATTAAAGAAATAAGATAATGGTGGTTAATACTGTCTATGTGTGGATGCAGCTGAATCTTGTACAATTTAAACCACTGCTAGGCTAAATAGATCAAGTTCAGAGAATGAATGTGGATGATGTCCTTTTATGTATTTTCCCTGTTAATGGAATAGCAGGAAAACAGCTATGAAAAGGAATCAGCCATTTGCCAGCCTTTGACCCATGGTGGGCTTTTTACCTTGTATATTTTGGCAGTCTGACTTGACTTGACTCACTCAAGCTATTTGATTGCTGCATTGTAAAGATGAACACAGTATTTCCGTTTTTTTAAAGCATGGAAAAGATCAGAATATCCTGTGAAGGATCTTTGCGTAACTATTACTGTTTCTTTAGCAAAGAATGTATCAGTCACATTTATTGTGGCCATAAAAGAATAACTATATTTGAAGTCAAGAATTTATAGTTATTTCAAATAATGGCTTATAATTCAAATTATTAGTCTAGTTACAATATACACTCATAGTCCAAGTTAACATAGGGAGAGCTTCAATAGTGATTTTTAGTTTCCTACAGTGATTTGGAGTTTGGTGGCTGAGTGCCAGCACATGCTAAAAACTCCTTGGCCTGGATATGTACGAGTGCTCCTCAGTTATGCTGTTTGTTAGCAGTGCCCTCTGAAAGGGTGAGGCCTCACCACAAAGGTAAAGCCATTTAAGCTTCAAAGGCATGTGAGTATTCATTGCAGGGTACAAATGAGGAAGGGAAAGGGGCTACCTTAGACAGGAAAGAAGCTGCACAAGAAAACTGAGAGCGATACAGGCTGATTCACACAGTCTTGAGTTTTGCAAAATCAAGTATTTGCTTTCAGGGAGGATGCAGGGCTGGTAGACCCTTTCTACCTTGGCCAGTGAAAGGGTGATGTCTTGTTTCCAAGTCCCATCTCAGCTGAAGCCTGATGCCTTGGTTCCAGGCTGGGCAGGCATTGCCTTCATCCTCTTCAGTAGCTCATGGGCTGCTGCTGGGGAGCAGACAGCAATTAGTGGGTGGGCTAAAGCCCCACTTGCTTCCTCAAAAATGCATGCAGAAATATTTTCTTTCTTTTTTTATCCCTTTAGTATCTGTAAAAGCAGGTTCTTCTCTTTCACTCCTCCCCTGTCACCCAGTCCCAAATGCTTCCTTCTTCTGGAGAAGAAACAGGAAAACTTCAGGCCATCAAGCTTCCCCTTGAAATTTAATATGCTAACCTGGTTTTGTGTCAATAGGATCCTCTGACTGTGTGCTCTTGTACATGTTGTTTTAATACATCAACCTGAATCACTTAAATATTCTTACTGTGAGCAGCTTCTCATGTAAAAAACATGTAAATTTGCAAGGGCTTTTTCCTTGGGGTGATGATAACCGCTGAGAAAGTCTTTTAGTTAGTAAAAGAAGCAAATGGTCTGTGTAAACTCAACAGTCTAAATTATGGAGGCGAGAGACTTTAATTAAGGTGGCTCTGTGAGCATGCAGGTGGTGAGTGACTGTCTGCAATGTGGAGCCTTGCTATGCAATGGCTCCCTGTGAGTTACTGGTGTTTCATGGCAAGCGCCTTTGGTTTGCTGCTGAAGCAGACACTGATATATAGTCAATGTGACTTGGGATCTGTTTACTTTCTGTTCTTCCCTTCAACCAAAAGGACTCGAAATCTTCTAATTTTAATGGAAACTTGAATACCGAAATATCAAGTAGCTGGAGATTAGCAAAACACTAAGTGTTAGGAAATGATGTACTCTTCAGTGTGCAGTCTTTTTGTCAAAGCTTTATCTTTGTCAGTAAAATGCTGTGTCCAAAGATGGACTTGCCTTGGAATTTGGAAAGCAAATGCTGATTTGAAGAAGTGGTAAGCCGTAGAGAAAAACACTTGTCCATCTTGCTTGCTGCTACTTCCCTTCATAGGATGCATATTTATAGCCTTACTGTTCTAATAATCTAAAACAACTAGCCCCCAAGATAACGGAAGTGTGGCTTTTGTTGCAATTTATCCTTCTTGCTGAAAGGGATTAAATAATAGAAACCAAGGATTAGTGGAAGCATTGCCTTGAATTTTGGATGCTTTTAGAAGGCTGTCTTTCCATTTCTTTGTTCAGAATGCTTCTGTAGGATGAAAAACATGACTTGGGATCTGTATGTTATTCGGTGAGTGTTGTGCTAATAGCAATAGGATACAATGGATGTCAAAAGAACCAGGTGCAAGAATTGCTTTCTAGATGCATAACAAAACTCTGTGCACAAGTTTATGTCCATGTCTTGTATTGTACAGAGTGAGACTAGTGGCAGCCAGAGTTTTATATGACTTGAGGACTGGAGAGGAAGCCTGAAGTAATCCACTATAAACAACTGTCTCTTTAACTGGTTTGGGCAAGAGAAAGTTCAGCAAGTTGTAACATTTTCTTGGAAAACACCATAATTTATAGCCTGCTCTGTTTCGTTATCTGTTCACTCCCCTGGGGCTGGCTGTGCTCTCTGTCCAGTGTGGCTGTGCTGAAGGTGACAAAGAGTGTTGGTTGAGGAAGCTATTCCACTGTCTCTCAAAAGTTTTGATGGGCAGCAAACTTTGGTCTATCTGGGTTGCCAATGCATCTAGCTCCTGGAACTGCAGCTGGTGTTCTTTCCTTTTAGACCATCCCTAAGGTTAATCACAGGACCCGTCTGGTGGGGATTAGGTCAGGAATCTAATTCCCATCTCCAGAGCCAGGCTTCATTCATAGGTAGAAGCCCTAAAAAACTTAGCAGGGTTCTCTATACTTAAGTAAATAAAATTTAACTAAAGGTTTGATTTGTTTTATGGGTTTTTTTGTGGGGGTGGATTTTTTTTTTTGGTTAGCTGCTGACCTTAAAATAGGTATTTGTGTAATAATGGAGATGAGATGGAATGTAAACCATCTTAAAAAGACAAATACCACTGGAACCTTAAAAATCCATCTTAATCAAATCCTATTTTCATTATCTATTTGAAGGATTTTCTATTACTGCAAAATAAACTGCAAAGGGCATTCATGGATCTGCTGATAGAGATAAATGCGGTAGTACTCTTGGACAACTTAATCCATACCAAAGATTGGTGGTGCCCGATCTTTCTGGCTGGGGTGGCCACTTAGTTTCTGTTCGTGCCTCCCTGTTAGCTGGCATGGCAGTGTGACAGAAAGAGTTCCCCCTGTGGATGCAATGTCTTGGAGGGGACTGCTGCTGCTATTTATTTGGCTGCTACCTGCTCCCTCCTTGATCACCGGAAAAAGAGAGACCAGGAGTGGCTGCTGGTGAAGCACCCTGGACTCTGGGCTATGGAGTGAGGGTCTGACGGCAGCCCACTGGAAACTCCCTAGTTCCAGGTTGCAGGACCCTTGTTACACAAGTGCTGTTTCCACTGGCAGGACAGGTGGGTGTTGTCAGAGCTTAGGGTTTACCTGTGCCTTTGCCCTTGACCAGCTCACCCTGCCGCTCTCTATCCCTGAAGGAGAAGCACTTACCTGTGGCATTTTATCTACACAAGACATCATGTTTCTCTCAAATCAGGATCTTGAGGATACAGCTGTCTTGTCACTTGCTATAATTATACTCCAAAGGCCTGACTTCTGGCCGGAATCTGGAGTTCTTGTTAGGCCCAACGGCAGACTTGAGTTGCAACAGGGTCTCTCACATCAGTCCTGCTTGTTTTAAACCAGAAGCACAGCAGCAGAGCAAACACGTAATAAAACAGTAATTCTTTACAGTTTTCAAAGCTTAGGGTGTGTTGTTAGTTACCTGCTGGAGACCCTTTCTTTTTCAGTTCTCAAGTTTATCAGGTTTTTGTTTTAAGATGAGTCTCCCTGTTTCATAGTATTTTACTAGTTCAAGTAAAAAACAACCCTGCTCATGTACTGTACTGCTTCCTTTATTTAAGTGTTTGTTGTTGGTAGCATTCACGTGAGGGTACAGAATTACTCAGAAAGCTAGAGACTTTCTCAAGACCTGCTTGTTAATTATTTCTCTTCTACAGACACAGACTGTGATTTTTTTCTGTAGTTATGTATACAACCTCTATGCAGAGAGGCTGAATGGCTCAGGTACCCATTGTATTTGGCACATATTGGTGATTTGAGGCTCCCATGGTTTGCATCTGTCATGATTCCTTTTCATTTTCTCTCTGGAAGTGAGGGAAGGAGCTCACAAATGTGAGGGTAGTCTAAATTTCAGACAAGTCTGACATGATGACCATAGTGTTGCAGTCTGTCCAGTTACTGTGGAAGAAGGATATGATTCTAATTACTGTTCCTAAAATGTAAAATAAAGACATTCTGATGTTTGACAGCAATGAGTTGACTTGTGCTTTTTTATCAGAGTCAAGTAAAGACTTTTTTTTTTTTCATGCCAAGTACTTTCTTAAAGACAAAGGTTCTGTGCATTCTTTGTTTATAACACCGTGAAACTTAAATTTGAGCTGGTGGCAGAGAAAATGTTCTTCTAATGCATTTTAGGGGACAAAATCTTTTTCATCTTTTTTCTCAGTAAAGCAATGTGTGTTGTTTTTAAAAAAGCATTGTCTTAACTGTGCACATATATAGGGATCTGTCTCCCTCTTAGAGTTGGTGGAGAAGAGGCTCCAGATCTCATACATAAGTGTTAGGAATGTGTGGGTGTGGGTGAAGGGTATGAACCAAACCTCATGTGCCAGTTCTACCTGCATACAAAGGCTTACAGCTGTGCAGGCTGTGTTGGTTAGGACAGTGATTACTTCTCTCCTAGTCATCTAGTTGTCCCTAAAAATGGCCTTTTTGTATGTACAGAGAAAAATTAGTGGAAGAGCATGCAGAGAATGAGATGTATCCATGTGATCGTTCAGACACCTCGGATGTACGCTGCTGGTCTCAGGCTTGCCGAAGTTGGTAGGGTTGCTCCAAACCTGAGACAACAGATGATCTCTGAGGAGGCTTGCAAGATATAATCCTCCTTGTTTGGTTACTCATGGGTGGTGATGTAAAAGTATGCCTGAAATAATTGCTGGTTTCCAGACTGCACTGGAGTGCCATGAGCAACTACAGTTCAAAGGAGTGAGCCGATGTCTGTTGGAAATGATACTGATTATCAGAGTCTGCAGTGCAGGACTGGCTTGCAGAAAAAGAATCTTTAATACTAGGGTGAGAAATGTGGAAAAAGTACGTGACGTGAAGCAATGAGAAGCTGGAGCACTTGTGCTTTGCTGCAAGCTCTTTTATTTTCTCTTTAATGCCAGCAGGATTATTTGGGTGCCAGTGCTATAAACACTGGCCACGTGACTGCCCTGAGGAACCCTGCAAAATACCTTCTCTTTAATTTCTGAGTAATTTTGCATGGGATGGAGCTGGGACTGAAACCTGAGCTAAAGGTTTTTATGCAAGTGAACTGCTTAAAAGAGTTTGTACAACTATATGGAACAGCACTGAATAAAAACTTGTGTGATGTGTTGTGGTCCAGAGACTTCCTATATGAATTCACTCCCTTTGTATTATCTTGTTTTTAGATTGACTAGGGAACTTGGCTGAGGCCTGACAGAGAGTAAAATGTACCCCACAAAACATTGTTCAGTGCAAGTCACATAGCTGTATTTCCTATGTGATTTGTATTCTCTAATTATTAAAAATTCAGATATGCAATGTCAGCCTACTTCTTTGCCATTATTTAGTAATGTAGAGGAAAATAAATTCAATTAAGCAAGTATATCTTGGAAACCTAAGGTAACAATTCCAGGTTGTTACCAATTTCAGAATGTGTTTGAAGTACAATGGAGTAGGAATACAATTTAACATCCTACAAGAGCCCTGAACTGATGTGAAATAAAACGCAGACAGCTTCTTGCATGCTGCTCCGATCAGCAAGCTAAGCCTCTTTTCCCCAAGCTGAAGGTGTCTCTAACATGTGTCCAAGCAGAGAAGCATGTTGTTTGGTGTGTGGTGTGTGTGCTTGAAAGGCCATGTTGTAGTGGAAGTAGTAGGAAAGTGCCTTAATTATAGTAGTATGACTTGAAGCAGCTGGTTTGTTTTGGCATGCTCAGAGCTGATCATGGGAGACTGGGCAGTGTGCTTGCTGGGTGCTTTGCCGGTCCTTGGAGCACTTCTTTGTGGCCTGGGTATCCTCTGCAGAGGTAGAAAGAAAGAGACTTAAGCTTCTGCCCTCAAAGCTGTGCTCTCCTATTTCACGGTGATGTTTATCTAAGGGAAGCAGCAGTGTAAAGGAAGGGGATTACCTGACAAAGGAAGTCAGTTGCTATGTAGAGAAGATTTGGGATTTCTGTGGCATTATTTGACCAGAGTAAACAGAGAAAAGCTTGTTTTTCATGCACTGATCCCTTTGCTTGAGCTGCAGGCATTAAAGTTGTGGCTGTCAACTTGGGAAGAAAAGTGATGTTTAAGTAGTCAAGTCACCAATTCCATGCAGAATTTGTGAAGTCTCACAACCGAACAAAGCCTTGTAGTTCTGTAGAGCAAATTCTTATGTGCACAGTTGTGGATAGGCTTTCCTGCTTCAAAAAAAGAGTTTGCAAATTAAGATTTTATGAAAACTGAAAAACTGACTAAAAAATACTGATGTGACTGCTTGTAGTACAACGTCTTTCACCAGGAACAATTTTCAGTGCTTAGTCAGAAAAGTTCATTGTGGCTTTGCAGTTTCCTCTTTGCTCCTTCCCTATGGTCTCCATTAAGCTTTCCGAGATCCTGCACAGGTTGATGGATCCCGTAGTGGCAAAGGCCTCAGTGTCACTTTGTTGTGGCTGACGGGTGGTGCTGGTGGGGCTGGTCCCTGGCTGTGTCAGAGCAGTGTGTGCCGCAGCCGCTACCTGCTCATCCACGGTTCCCTCGGCCCAGTGAGGCGGGGACTGCAAGCTTTGCAGGGCAAGTTCAAGTCAGTCTGTAAACTAAACAGCATTTCCTGTGCCTTGAATGGCAAACTGTTGACACATTTGTAAGTGTCAAAAAGTTTCAAGAGAAGAAACATTTGACTGTCAAAAAAAAAAAAAAAAAGAAAAAGCTTTTGGTAATTGTATTAATAAAGAAATTTTTCCAGGTATCAGACACTGGCTTCCAAGTCAGGATATGTGTATAGTGGAATGGCATGTAATATAACAGGTTAACACCATGTGACCTCAGTGTCATCTTCTCAAAATTTGCAATAGTTATACACAGCAGAAGCCGAGCAAGGATGTTGTAACCAGAGCTTTATAAAATAGTCTGTGGTCATTTATCATCTTGGTTGCTAAACAAGAAACACAAAAATTCTCAAGAATCTTCTAAAAAATATTCTCAGACAAAATTACCTTTTCTATGATCTCAGAGTGATCAAACCAGAAATAGTCAGCATGTGGAAACCAAAGTTGTATGAAAATAGCAGCATGTGAACAGCAGCTGGGAAGTCTGATAGTTTCTTAGGCAACTAAAGTGCTGTTAAGATTATTTGTTTGGAATATTTGTCTATGGTAAAGATTAAGCATAGGTCAAATGGATGCACAATGCCTTCTGAGTTTATAATAAAAGACATTTTTTATCCCACCATTTGGCTTATTTTAGCTGTGGGCATTGTGACACTAATTTGCATAATATGGTGTATTTTCAGTCTATTAGTAAAGTATTAATTCTGTTTTGAGAGCAAAAGTATGGGTGTGTGTAGTTTTGGAGCATAAAGTTGGAATAATATGTTTTCTATTATTTGCAAAGGAAAAGTTCTAGAAGAGTATTCATATAATTATGAACTTGATCAGTGCATATTTTTGGAAAACATATTCTGTATGCACATGCACAGCTGTTCCTAAATATGGAACGAGTGGGAGCTTACAAGCCATGGGCTTACACCGTTCCAAAAATTACTTCAGTGCTTCCAGTGCCTGAATCTCATTGATTCATGATTGGTTTCGGATTTCTTTTGTTTTATTTAGAAGGTGTACACTTGGGAATCAATTACACGGTTCTTTCCTTTCCTTCTGTGCCTACTCTGCATTGGCCAATTAATAATTCCCTACATTTTTAGATTGGAGATGTAGTTTTTCCTGTCTCTGAGCTTAAACATTTAATTTGCATATGCAAATGATGTTTTGCAAAAGGTAATATGCATAATGCTAGATTAAAGAGCAAAATAGCTAGTAGGTTTTCAAGTGGTAATTTTTCAGATAATATCCTAAGAACAGTGGTTTTTGTCTTCTCCTTAGATATGAGTGCCAAAGGCTCCTAAGCTGTTTTAACTAAAAAAATCAGTGTTTCGATGGTGTTCATACTTATTTATTTTCTTAATGTACTTTCTTGTGATTTTATTTGCTTTTTGAACAGGCAGAAAACAAATCTGTCACCTATATCCATACTAATTATCCATTACTTAAAATATAGACTCAATCTAGTTTTAGCAAATGTCTTTTTAACCCTTTAACACTTTTCTACAGCTTTAAACCGTATTTCCATTAATAAATTGTTACTTTTCAGTAAAAAATAAATGAAATGTACATTCTGCCTTTTAAGGAAGGAGATAGGGAAGGGAAAGAAATGTCCAAAGCAATAAAATCGGTTCCTCATTAAGACCATTATCTGCTTTAATATAATCATGTTCAGTTCAGACACGCCTTAATCAATGCAGTCTGGGCAGATATCACAACAGCTCTTCAGAAAGTACAGATAACACCAGTGTCAGTAGTCTAACTCAGGGACGGGCTTAAACGTGTATCCAGAAAGCAATGAAACGAGGAGGCGATAAGAGAGAGCTCTGAACTGTGTCTCTGGTGACACAAGTTTGGGTAGTAATTTTTTGATACTTGACTGTATATTTTTCAATGATAAAGGCAGCATAACCAGAATAAAAAGCACTTGCTGCAAGGGCAAAAGCTGAAATCATTTAGCAGAGAGACCTTTAGGTGTTTCTAAGTAGCTTTGATTAGAACATTAGATTTAATATTCCAGCAAGAGAAATATTAATGTTCTTTCCACCCCCATCACCCCCCAACCCGCCCCCAACTTTTAAAATTTATTTAGCATGGTTTTCTCAGGGACCCAGGCTTCTTGGCCAGCCAGGTTGATGTCTGGACTGAAGTGTGATCCCTGGCCCCATCAGTAAACCAAGAAAAGTGGTAATGGTGGGAGCTGGAAGGTATGAGAAGGGGGCTGAGATTTGCTTGGACAGAATTAGGTTTTTCCTAGTGCTACTGGTCACTATATAATCTTTTTGTAGAAGGCAAATAACCAAGAGCATTTAGGTACCAGTAAATACCTTCCAGCAATGTGCAGCTACTTAAAGAAACAGAAGGAATTCTGTTGACAATATTTAAGGATCAGGAGGCTGGGATTTACGTGCTTATGTATTTTGAAATGTATAAATGAAAGAGCTTACAAATAGCCAAGAAATGTTGAGTATTGTAAATGGTGGTGTGACCAACAAATGGCATCTAACTTTGGGATTGCCTGCTTGACTTACACTGCCCTATTATGTGACACATGAGGAAAATGAGGGAGCTTGCCCAGCGTATGAGTAAATGACTGCCTCCCAGGAGATGCTGCAATGTTTGGGCTCAGGTGTTAGGTTTTTTTTTTGTTTTGTTTTTGTTTTTTTTTTTTTTTAAGTTGGGAATTAGGCCAGTTACGCTCAAGGGAACAAGTAGGCTTCTGCAACCGCATGAAATCTCATTCATGTGCAACTCTGAGGATAATGACCTGCGAGGGGAATCCTTAAAAGGATAGGACAGACTCCTGAGAGATCTGCAGGTGTTCAGGAAAGGATCTCATTAACATGGACCCAAAATTGAATAGTATCCTTGGAAGCAGTAGAACTAGAATGATGCAGAAGAGGGCTTAAAATGGGAGAGTTTCTTCTAGTGCCCAGAACAGCTAGCCGGCTGTTGGCTTGTGACACCTTCCTGCCAGGTCGCAAAGGGGAGTGTGGAACGCCCATCCTTGCACTGCTCATGTCGGACACGCTCTGAAAAGCCAGATGAAGCTGTTATTCCCACTTCTGTTGGTGGATGCTAGGAGCTTTTTAAACAATGAATATGAAATTAAAATTGTTAATAAAGGTGCTGTCTTGTTGTTCAGCTGCCTTAGTGCTAATCCTGCAAATTTCTATTCCTGAAGAGTAGGACTAGTACCTGAGTATGCATTTCTAATCACAATAACGAGATTAGTCATATGCAAAAACCTGCAGGGTTACAATCAAGGCTCTGAATATGTTGCATCTGAAATGCTAGTGGGACTGCCTTCTGCAGTTACTTATGCTTGGTTATGCTTTTTTTTTTTGGGCTCACCAAGGCAGAAAATGCTGTAGAGCAGCTATTACTTCATCTTTTTCCTTTCTTCTTACTATCCCATACGTTAGATCTCTTCCTGTATCAGCAGGATTGATTGAGAGCCTGTTGCTGTTTAGAGGATATTCCCAGGAGGCTCTCTGTGATCCCCATGACAGTTTGTGCTCCTGGAGCGTTCCAGAAAAGTAACTTTTTGAAGTAGAACTCTTACTTAGAATGAAAGAAGATTTTAGGTTTCTTGAAAAGAATGAACAGTTTCATCTGTGTCCTAATGGACCCAAGGGAGTGAATGAATACTTTCCCCCTTTAGAGCTGAAAAATAGGAAAACTCCTATGTAATCTTAGAGTGAGAGTCTTGTAAAATAGATATGCTTACTGTTTGTGCAAGACTTCCCTCTTGTTCTGACACCGCTGATGAAAAGAGAAAGACCTTTTTGACCTGACTCTTATTTTATTCTGTATGTTGATAATAATTATACTGGAATGAAGGTCCTCTATGAGAATGTGGCAAGAGAGAATATCTGTCATTTCCCTCTACAGAGTTTTTCTGCCTTGCTCTCTGAATCGGGTTTTTTTTTTCCCCCCCCCCTCTCCATTTCACTGGTGTAATTCCTGATAACACTGTTTCTTTCTCTCATTGAAGCTAGAGAAAGCATCGAACACGACCATGGCAATAGCTGCTCAAGAAAGATACTTTTAACTACATTCCTTTTCCTCTGATACTTGAATGATCTTTCAGTGCTGTTGCTGCTGCACAGGTTTAATGCCCACCTCGTGAGAAATCATTCCTGCCTGGTTCTTCCTTGAGCTCTGACTCAAGCAGGATTGCGCCTGTAGGGCTTGATCTTTTGGATCCATTGTCTTCTTTGTACCAGACATGATGCGTTCAGGGTAGAAAACTAGCTTCATGAAGTCGGAGTTGCACTGTGAATTTCAATAGCTTATCCTCTGGCACTTTTTGGCTGCAAAAGGACGATAAAAACATTGCCGCAAGAAGTCCTCACTGCTGACTCCTGTGGGTGTTTTCTGGAAGAAGTTCAGGCTTTTCACCCTTCTTTTTCCTGGGGAAAGACGGTGGACTTGACCAAGTTTAAAGTGCAGAACTGCTAGATCAGCAAGGGCAAAGAGGCTGATGTAGGTTTTCTGTTATTACCTTTTCCAACCACTGCTTAACCAGAAGAACATAGGTAGTATGCTGTGTTTTATGGATTTACTGAAGTGCACAAGGGTGATGTTTAATTAAGCCTTTGTGATTATAGGCACTGGCCTCAAGCACAAACAAAGCTGCAGCTGTTTGGGATGATGCAGGTTGGGCAATCTCTACTGCATAGACCATACTCACAGCCAGGGGGGAATGAAGGGGAGAAAACAAATTACTGCCAGAGCATGATGCACCTTGTGTGGACCTAGAGAGGACAGCAGTTCACTTCCACAGCTTTCATTTTAGTGCTCTGTAACTTCCAAGTTGGGAAGGGTGCACAAAGGAATTTGAGATGTAGCCAGTGAACCAAGCTATGTGCTTTCTGGGTGTTATTTTGTATGTTCCTCTGGTTTTATAATTGCTTTTTCTTCTTGTATGCTAAGTTATTTAGGAAGCAGCCTACTCATTAGATGCATCCCAGAAGAGGATTAAATTGTGTTTTAGCCTTCTCTCTAGACAGATCAGTGTGAGCTTGTGGCTGGATAGCCTGGACTTCTAATGAATTTCAGGAATTTAAGGTGAGAGGAGATAAATCAGGAGAGATCAAGGACATCTTGTGACAGAGAGGAAGCAGACTGGACAAAGGAATTGATAATACCAACCCTGTGCAAATATTAAAACCTGGGAGTAACAAATGGAATTTGATAAGGATTTGATAAGGACAGTAGGATTTATGGGGTAAGCTCAAATAGCTATCATAATGATACCAATATGTAGGCACTGATGTATTTCCAGAAGACAATCTCTTTGTAAGTGATAATTTTTGTCTTTACTTAAAATAAATGTTGTCTGTTACTATGTAAATATAGGATGTACATGATAGGTTGGAAAAGAAAATGATCTTGATAAAGTTCTCTACCTTCTGAATTTATCTGCAAAATTGAAAAAACATTAGTATCACTAGTATACACCAGTCAAAGTAAATCTGGTAGGTAAGCTGGAGGAATGCTAGGGATTGGATTCTTGGTTAGTATGTATGGCTAAAAATGGTGACTTTGGTGCTTTTTCTGTTGTTTTATTTACTTTGCTGTAAGACTGGTAACTTGCTTAGCCTCCCTGTGCCTTTGCTTACCCACCTTTACTTAATGAAGGGAAGATTCATGCCTTAAAAAACCAAAAAAGATTGTGAAATTCATGGGTGTGTATTTTAACTTCTAATGTTTTCATATCACAAACTTCTGTTTTAATTGGAGGTGTATCTTCAACTTATTTTCATTAGGAAAATGGCTTTATCACCTTTAAAGATTCCTAAAACATAACGTTTGAAATCCTAGGATTTCTCTCTCACGATCTTTCAGGGTTGCCTACTTTCCTCTAAAATCTCTAAGTAAACAGTGATAGATTTCTGTGCATTAGTTATAAAGTAGTGCTCCAGAGATCAGCATTCTCTTACTGCTTTATCACAGAGATTGTGTTTACTTTGAACAAGTTACTTCTGCCTCTGTTTTCCCTCTGTGATATGGGATGAAGTATTTTTCTTCAGGGCAATGCTGTCTTCACACCTTCTGTCCTGGTGAGAGACGTTCAAGTAGTACAGGGATAGAAAATGGAAAAACTGATAGGTAATGCCATGAGTTACTGTTTTGGTTCCTGTTTTCCATACACAACCAACCAGTAATTATACGTGAGACAGTAATTTAATATCAAAGTCTTCTATAAAGACCCGTTCAGATACGCTTTGCTTGAAATTTTGTTTAGGTACATGTTGTTTGAAATAACAGCAGCTGAATGGGGATTGACTGAGGTCTCATGAATGTGAAAGCCTTTGGAAAGGGCTAGCAAGACATAGACCACAGGATTCAGAGCTACTTGGGAGGAGAGCAATAACTGTTCAGATTAAAACCTGAACTGATAATAAAAAAAATCCTTTTCCTTTCTCCTACCTCCTCCTTCTTCCTCAGGATTTTGGCAGGGGATTTGGGGGTGGGATCATCAAAACCCATGGCAATGTTTTTTTGAAAGTATTAATTGGCTTTGGATGCTTTTGAAAAAAAAAAATTAAGGCAATGACCTTCCCCTCATATATGTACAAAGAAAACTGTCTTCCTCTCTTTGCTTTGTTTGGCAAGTGGGAGAACTGAGCAAGTGTTGAGATAGCTTCTCCTGAGAACAATGTAACAGTAGAAATAGGGAAGATGATTTTCCCAAACAGCTGATGTTTTCCTACTCAGTAATAGAAAATGAAATTTTGAGAGGTAAATTAAGAAAAAGGTAAAGAGGAAAGCCTTTATTTCCATGCTGATTCCAGACTTTCACAGTCAGAAAGTGTCAGAAAAGAAACATACTAGGTGAGGGATGATCTAGGAAGTTTAAAAAAGATGCAAGGAATAAATTTTGTGGGTTTTTTTTTTTTTTTTCCCCAAATTTTCAAACAAAGTAAAGTACTACTTTGAAATGGTCTGTGATGAAGCACCTGGTAAATGCTTTTAAATTAACAAATCAATATTTATTTCCACATGCCGCTACAACTTAGAAAGTAACGGAAGATATGCTGTCTGTATTTGTTTGTGCCTGAATATGAAAGCCTATGTTGTTTTAGTAGTGCTTCTTTTAATTTTTACATACATTACAGCACTCGGATCATGTGTTTTATTATAATAAAACATTAAAACATGACTTGTAACTACGCTTTAACAGTAAACCTCCATATAAACCAAAAAGCAATACATCTTTAGTGTGGTTTCATCATTCCTTATTAATACTATAAATGGGGACTATAAATTTATCTCATCTACCATACATGTAATAAAATACTTAATGGATTGTGAATGACATGTTATAAAACTTGGCATTAGGTACTGCAATTTATATTTAAATGCATCTCAGACATAAATAAATGCTCTATAAATAGAAATCTATCTGAATTCAGAATACATATAATCGCTCATTTAGGTGTTGCAGTTTGGATGATGAAATCATTAGATCGTAATTTATTTCTCTAGAAACATGCATTTGTTGTATTCTGAAGGGAACTCCTCCAACCGCCCTGAATAAACACTCTTAGAGAAGGATTTTTTATAAAAACTAGAGATGTTTTGTATATTCCTAGCAGGATTTTGGTAGCCTTTAAGCAGAATCCATAATTTCAAGAGCAGCAGACCAGAGTAACTGCTGCAAGTTAAAACAGTAACGATGGCGAACAGGACCAGGGGCCTGAGGCAGACGAACGTGATATGCTCACCCAAACCACCAATTATTCTGATTCCAACCCGTCAGTGCATTTCTCTTTGTGGTAACAACTTAATAGCAGTTTAAAACTGATATAGCACCCATTGCCTGAACTCCCACTGTTAGCCATGCCACTTCCTCATTATAGAAAGCAGGTATAATTTGGTGATGGAGCAAGAGGGAAGTATGAAGCTTTAATGGAGAGGTTAATAAAAAAAACCAAAACAAAAAAACCCAACCAAAAAACCAAAAATCTGGTCTTCCAGAAGGAACCGGAAGGCAGACTTTGGCCTGTTCAGGTCA
>NW_010554891.1:1208-16669 GCF_000687285.1 Phaethon lepturus | reverse complement strand
GGCCGCGGTGGAGCCGGCCATGCCCGCCACGGGGCAGCCCCGCCTGTCCTCACAGCGGCCCCGCTACCAACACCTCCCCAAAGACACCCCACGCTCTCACACAGCCTAACTGTACCTTGCCCAAATACACCCCATAGTGTCACACAGCCTAACTGCAGAGCGATTGTCTTCCGTGCACTGCTTTGGCCATCTTCTTCCTCAGCCCACTGCCTTTCGTACTCGCCATGATGGAGATTTTAAACGAGAACCTTCCTTCCCCAGGCAAAGGCCGGTTGTGGGGCCACAGCTCTGCCTGCCACCATGTAAACCCTGTAGCACAGACTCACACAGGAGCTGTGCTGCCCTGGGTCCGTACAGAGACCACAGAAAGCTTTTGTTCCTAAAAAAACAAGGGTTTAGTGGAACTGTTCCTCCATCTGGTGCTCGAGGAGGAGACCAGCTCGTCACTCCCCGAGCTGTCGCTCTGGGTCTGCGAGTTACTCACAGACATCCCTGCTGCAATTTAAAGAGTAACACATTTGAATGGATTTGAAGGAGTGAAA
This sequence comes from Phaethon lepturus, assembly GCF_000687285.1. Lineage (NCBI taxonomy): Eukaryota > Metazoa > Chordata > Aves > Phaethontiformes > Phaethontidae > Phaethon > Phaethon lepturus. Next base: position 16,127 of record NW_010554891.1, on the reverse strand, counting down.
AAAAAAAAAGAGCATTTGAGTAGTCTCAAGTCGTGCCGCCAACTGGCAGCAAAAGACAGAAATCACAAGAAGTCCCTATTTGTTTTGTTTTCTCTTTCCAGTTTTATATTTTATTGGTTTTGGCTGGGTGGATCCCGCATGAGGAAAGAGGATTCAAAGGCTTGTCTGCGAAGCCTTCGGAGGGATGCTAGCACAGAGCAGCGAGAGGCTTTTTCTCATGCGTCAAGCGAAAGGAGGGAGATCCTGCACAGCCCTCCGCGGAGCAGGAACACCACCCATAAACACAGGGTGCAAGGGTAGCTTTAAAAAAAAAAAAAAAAAATTTAATTTTTCTAAAAGCAGCTTTAAACCAGATGTAAATTAGAGCCGCCACCACCAAGCCAGACCTGAGCGCTCCAAGCAGAGAGGGGATGAGTGCTTGGCGGCTCCTCTCCACCTTCCCCTCCACCCCAGCATCTCCTGAACCTCTCCTAACCTTTGAAACCATCATCGTTGCTTTGACAAAGCCCTCCCTGAGGGATAAATGGAATAGCAGGACACAGGCGTGGTGCTCAGAAGGCCTTTTGACCAGCTGCTAGCAAATATTCAGTGTGAGAAAAGCACCTTGTTGCTGTCTAATTTACACCAATTAAGCCTGCAGGACCGCACACACTGAAATCACTGGCTAACCTTGGCAGGAGCCAACGCGCAGCGCCGCGGCTTCGTTAGCGCCCGCGGTCCCAGCACCGTCACCTGAACCAGATCCAGCCCGAGGACTGGCATTGCCCCAGCCGGACCAAGGCCTCCCGGCGCCAAGACAAATTCTCTGCATTTGAAGAAATTTCAGCCAGCTTCGCTCAGTCATGCCCGACCGGGTGCCAAAATCTGCTATCCTCCGTCAACGGATACAGCCGCCGAAATTAGTGGCCGCCACTGTGCAAACATACAACAGCACCGTGCCTGTGCGAAACCTACGCTTTAAATAAGCCAAACAGAGAAAAGGTGGCCTGATCAACCAAACCACACTGGCTCAGGGGCATTAAGGCCCATAATGACAAAATAAAACTTGAATATGGAGAAGAACAGCCACCAGAGTATCTGATGAGCCACTACTCATCTTTCTGGGGTGCAGGAGAAGGAGGTTTTGAAGAAACGCTTTGAACATATTTTCGAGAACACCTACTAGCCAGAAAACTACAACAGTTAGTCAACCACCTTTTTGTTTTCCCTCTCCTTGGTCTGCAGGCGCAGTTGCAGATGTCAAGTCGTAGCACGTTACCACCTCGCAGCTAAGCTGTGACTACCATCTCCTGTGTGTAGGACTAACCACAGAAAACATGAGGCAACGCTTGACCTTACACCTCAGCCACTACCCTCTGAATTACTTCGAGCCCACAGAGGGTGGGTGGTGGCTGTGGCTGGTGTGTTTGGTCTACAAAACACACAACATCTTGCCCAGCGAGGAAAATGGTTTCATAAAACCACAGCTATCAATCAAACACTGAAAACTGCTCCAACGTACGGGAGCTACGTGGGTCCCTACCCTGCTCTCTGCATAAGACCCTGTTGCTCTTCTCATCACGCACACGGTAGCCCTTCATTTGGAAAATTCACCGTCCTCTTCCAGGTCACTGATGTGGACAGGTAAGTTAGGACTGCACCAAATCCCAAGCAACAGGCACCAGTTGACACAAACATCTGCATCTATGGCCATGATTCCCCCTCCAAATTCTTTCAATTTTTTTTGCATTATCCAAATCTTTAAGAAAGAACTAGGTATTTTGTATCTCATTCACGACTGCATAACATTTCCTTGGCAACAAGGCTTTTCTTGCATGATACAGGTGGGAGTTATAGCAATTTTGCTCCTTTTAAGGGTGCCTTAGCAGACAGATACAAGAGCAGAAATAACACCACGGGCCCAGGTAACACCCACTGGAATTAACAGCTCCCATAGCCTCAAAGGACACCGAACCAGGCCCAAGCAATTGGGGCTGTCGCAAGCCAGCGTTCCGAGACTGGTTCTTTTGTTGGACAATCTTTATTCTGTGCTGGCCCTTAGTAAATTTACAGGAGTTACCCACAACCATAGCAAAATAAGGGTGTCCATGTGCCTACCAGAGCGAGAGCAGCTAGCAAGGAAGCACCAACTAGGAAAGGTCTGATCCAGGCTGAGATGAGTTTTCTCAAGAGATCCCAACGATGGAAAGAAAGCGCCCGATTAACACGGCCCCGTTAAGGCTGTTTGCAAGGCTGGCAGCATACAACTCCTGAAATCTACTTCAGATCACTGCAGTTTTCAGGCAACTGGCAGAAGTCTGTTGTTTGTTTGTTGGGGTTTTTTTTAATATTTAGTGCTGTACAGTTGCCCCCACCTAGAAAAAACACCAAAAATGCTGGACAGTTGGGACCTCTGTCAGGAGAGAGGACCTACAATGGGGTTTCAGGCTTTAATACTTTGGAAGGACTCTCAGCCATGAGAACATTAAAACTCAACTGAACCACAACCCCTCAGAGGAAAATACAAAGGAACAGAGCAGATGTTTTGGGAAACATCTTTGCAGAGGATTAATTTCACCCACACTCAGACCCGGCACGCGACTGTAAATCCGAGCTCGGGTCGCGCTGCCTCGGCATCAGGCCTCTGAGCCTTCGTTTAGCAGAGCAGACGGACACGGGAGTGCTCCAGCCTCCACCCAGGCAGGCAGCGAGCTCGGGGAGATGCCGAGTCCCAGCCCAGCACAGCTCCCCGCTGCCACCAGTCGCTCCTATCACTGCAGCCGGAGGTTTGCTCACCCGCCCTCGCACCAAGGGGAGCATTTACGGGTGTCAGCAGAGCCAGACGGGGAAACAACCAAACAGAAGATACATTGACCTTGCTTTTCACCCGAAAAGCCACAGGAACGCACAAGCTACGGGGCAGCAGGAAAGGGCTTGGGTGGGCAGAACTACCTCCTTCCCAGCGTACGGGGTCTGGCTGAGATGGAATTAATTTTCTTCATAGCAGCTTGTATGGTGCTGTGTTTTTGATTTGTCACCAAAACAGTGCTGATAACAGGCTAACGTTTTAGCTCTTGCTGAACAGCACTTGCACAGCGTCAAAGCCTTCTGCTTCTCACGCTGTCCCCTCAGTGAATAGACTGGGGGGGGTGCGCAACAGGTTGTGAGGGGGCACAACCAGGCAGATGACCTGAACTAACCAAAGAGATACTCCGTGCAATAAAAAGGGAAAAGAGGGGGCTTAGAGAAGCCGGCCATCTTTTGCTCTGGCACTGGCTGGGCACCAGTCTACCCATGGGAGGTGGTGAGAGACTGCCTTTGCATTGCTTGTTTTGTTTTCTTTCCCTCTTCTTCCACTTCTCCTTTGTTTATCGAACGATTTTTATCCCAACCCACAAGTTTTCTTGCTTTTATTCTTCCTTTCCTCTTCCCCATCCAGCAGATGTGTGATGCTTAGCAGCCTACCAGGTCAACCCACAACCTTTCTGGCACCCACTGCAGGGCTCAAGGGGTTCAAGATAGTAACAGATGTGATTGATGTGTGCTAGATTAAACTTCTAGCTGTTATACCTGTTCAGTTATGTGACTGATGCTGTGGATCGTGATGCTGACATATTTACTTCGGGAGCCAACGTACACATTTCCTCACACAGTCCAGCGCTTGATCCCTTTTTTGGCTGTACAATGAACTCTAAGAATTGTCAATGACTGTTTTCAGTTTGTGCTGTTTGCTGTGTTGTCTGTAACTTTATTTCACTTTGCCTGGGAGAGCTATGATAAAAGCATTGGCCTTGAGCCTAATCTAGTATTTGGGTCCTACCTTGCTGCTGTCCCAGTACTCTGAGAACCACCGCATGGAGAAAATCAGCAATTACCCTCTTTCCTCCTGAGACACACTTTGTGGAGAGAGGAAAGAATGGCACCTACCCCTTCCTCCCCTCCAGGACGGGTCTTTATAGACTGGCTGTAATGGCCTTTCAGTTCCTTGCACATCCTCGTGTAATCAGACTGTTCGTACCAGTGCATGTTGTGAGCCTGATTTCGATTATTGTTTGTAAGGTTAAACAACTAATTGGGAACGCCACAGGGGAACACGCTCCAAGGCGATCGATCTCTGGGTGGTAGGGTGTACATCCCAATAGATGCGCTCAGTAAGATAACACCCATGTCCCCACCAGTCAACAAAAGGAAACCCAGGCACCCCTGGGCATTGTGGGACTCTGGAGAATGCATATTCCAGGTTACGGTCAACTTGTAAACTCCCTCTGTCAAGCGACCCGAAAGAAGAACTATTTCGACTGAGGCCCCGAGGAGCAACAAGCCTTTGAAGAGATCAAAGAGGAAATTGGTGGTGCGGTAGCCCTTGGGCCAGTCCAGAGAGGATCACATGTGAGAAACGTGCTCTCCACCGCAGAGCCTCTGGCAGAAAGCACCGGAGAGACCCCAGGTCAAGCTCTAGGGTTTTGGAGCCAGGGCTAGAGAGGGTCTGGGGCTCGCTACACCCCAACTGCAAAGGAGGTACTAGCAGCATACGATGGGGTTCAAGCCACGTCAGAAATTGTTGGTACAAAAGCCCAGATCCTCTCGGCACCATGACTACCTGTGCTGCGCTGGATGTTCAAAGGGCAGGATCTGCTCTTGCTGCGGACAGCGACTCAGGACACCCCTCGGAGGCTTGCCATCCCCCTCTCTCACCCTTCAGCGGTGCTAAATCTGCTTCAAAACCCATCGGCCGCCCCCAGCACCACACGGGGCTGCCGATTTGCACTGAAGGCCTGGGCACGGCACAGCAAAGGCACCGGCAGCCTTGCAAGGCGGCAGCCGGAGCTGGAATGCACCGAGGGCCCCCGGGGACACGATCTTCCACTCGGCTCTTCCTCTGCGGGATACAAAACAACAAACAAGAAGGAGCCTTTGGCCATTGTTTTTCGGTGAAGGGGGGTGACGGGGAGAGGGCACGCGGCGCAGCCTGCCAGAAGGCATGGCTGAGCTAAGGAAGTCCTGCCTGGGCTTCGGTGTATCCGCTCCTCTCCAGGAGGGGTGGGGGGAGGCAGGAAGGAGAGAAAATAGAGAACAAATGATCATATAACCCTTGAGAGAAACCTGTCTGCTCTCGGAGAGCATATTTAGCCCAAGCATGCAGCGCCTCTTGCTATACAAAAGAAAAAGAGGAAAGAAAACCCCGCCAGTTCTTCCGTTACCATGTTCTACCACTGAAAAAAAATGGGAGGAAACAGATGTTAAGTTCTCAAGCGTCAGGAAATTATCTCTTTCATGAGGGTACAGTTACTTTAGTGTATTTAGGTCAAATAAATAGCGAGAGAATCGTGACTTCACCCCCTTTCTGTTTATGTCTCCAGCAACGTTTCAGCCTCTCTCGATGCCGCTCCGAAGGACCAACCGCAAAGCCGCATCCACGCTTTTGCAGTGCGCTCCCAGATGATGCAGGCAGGAGCCAGCCACGCTCAAGCCCCTGCCCACCCGGCAGATCCCCACCAGCAGATCCCCGCCAGCAGATCCCCAGCTGACAGCCGCCCGCACCACAAATTGCTGCAGCCCCTACAGAAATTCAGCATCTCTTGTTTACAAGAAGGATGGTTTGCCAGCAAGCTTCAGCCAGGCATGGAAGTACTGCAGCCTGAATATTAATTTTTTTTAAATAGAGGTGGAAGGAGCGTGGACGAGAGACTTGAGCGAAACATCTGCAAAAGGGATCTCCAGGCCATTAGCAAGCGCAGTTACGGCTTTCCGGTGCTGGGCTCCCCGAGGAGCGCTGAGCAAGCGCCCATAGGAAGCGACCATAGAATTTAACCAGCATTTTACATGCTCTGCAAAATACGTTACACAGGAAGTTAAACCCCCTCATTAGGAGCAGGAGGCAGTTTGGATCCCTTTCCAGTCGGGAGTGGACAGACCTTACTGAAACACTGAGTTTGCAGTGGCCGAAGGGAATCTGCAGCAATGGCCTCACTCCATCGCTGAGGGCAACCTACCAGACAAGTTAACACCAGGCAAATGCGCCGCTTCCCCTGTGGCAGCATGCATCTGCCCCACAGAGTTTTCACTGGTTTAAGCCAAAGCTTTTACAGTACTGGATCTGCATTTGTCTTTCTGTTAATTCAATATTCACCGGGCAGATGGATGGATGCACAGACAGATAGCTCCATCCCTGTATTCGTAAGGACGGAACTCAAAACTTCAGTTTGAGTAAATCAGTTCACTCATGTATAATTTAAACATTACTTCCTTCCCATTTCAGGGAGCTTTAGAGTTTGTGCGATGGTTAAACACAATGAAATTAGAGCAGGAGACTCATTTTGCCTGTGGCCGAGGGAAAGACCGAGTGGCTCAGCTGCATCTGTCAGATAAACTGGACTTGTGCTGGTGCTGCCAGGGGAAGGACCAGCTCACCGCAAACGCGAGCGGGCTCCACACTTGGGGCTTGCTGGGCCTGATGAAATGGTGTGACAGTGCAGAAGAAGTGCCAGGCAGCTTACCAGGGTACCAGCACTTGGCTCTGCATCACGCCAAGCCCTAAAAACTTCCACCAAGCCAGCAACAGCTTTATATATGCAGTGCCTGCAGAGAAAAGGGGAGAGAGCCACCATCTAGCTCCTCATGCAAAGCTGAGCAGGAGAAGCTCAAGAAGAAAGGTATAAAAGCCCGTGTTAATTGGAAGCAAAAGATGAAGATGTGACAGATTAGTTCCTACCGAAGCTGAATTTCAGAGCAAGGCTCTGCACAGAGCCCAGAAGGCTTTGGCACTGTACCTGTTGCTAAATGTCTCTCCAGACTCGCACAGCTGACCCATGAATCGCAGGTGAGAATACACCCTTTGCCCATTTCACCGGCATTGTGTTTGTGGCAGCATTATCCCTTGCACACTCCACGTTTTCATAAGCCCTTTTTTTGCCATTCTAAATTATTTTGCTATACAGAAAATAAAACTAACGTGAGTACCGAATACTTTCGCTATTGACACCCAGGACGCACAGGGACCCCCAACAAAATGAGGGAGCCTGAGAGAGTAGTCATCTTCTAGAACAAGGTTATGTTTCGATGCACGATAGCTGTCTCCCCAGTCTTCTCAGGTATTTGGCACCGACTGCCGCCATTATATAGAAATATAGAAATATCTGCTGTTACATGTAGATTATTTAAGCTGTTCATTAGTCAGTTGCAAGTAGTTAATTACATGTAAGAACATTTAATTACTATCCAGTAGCAGATGTAGGTACTCTAACACCACAGTGATGAACTAAAATGCAGGTGGATTCAAGGGTCTACACCCATACACACCCCATTAATGTCAGCTGAACGTCACCAAGCTGCTGGCTCCTTCATGAGGATGCTGGGCAGCAACGACTTCATGATGCTTGTGACATTACTTTGCATTCCCAATTAGTCAATTTAGTAGAGACTCCTCAGGAGCTTTACAGCTGCGACATTTCTCTGCAATTGACCCCTTAAAAATCCTTTCCTTCTCCAAAAATCCTGAAGTAAAGAAGGATGGCTGCCCATAGTCTGAACATAAGAACAGAAATCAGTAGCCAGCATCTAATTGTTTATATCTTGAGACAAAGATAGTGTCTAAATAATTGTCTATTGTATCCCAGAGACAGTACAGGAAAGCTCTTCCTCTAGCAGGGAGCCTACAGGTCACACATGCTTCTGCCATAACATTGCTATAAATAATCTTCAGTTGAGCAAAGGTTTGTGCTAGTTACAAAGCAGAGTAAGGCAGGCTCTGTGCTCCTATCGGTTTCAGCCATTAGCTCTCCCCAGAGAGTGCATATCCTACCCTATTGTTCCTGCTCAAATGTTTGAAAGAATTATTTTTTCCTTGCTTCTTTTGTTTAGGGAGTTTATTTATATTTCCTCTTTAACATGGAATTACTACTAGAAAAAATAAGTGCCATCTTACAAGGCAGCTCACTGATGCCAACACCGAAATTAGGTGCAGAGGGTCACATCTGTAGATATATTGCCATAGTTACCGACCTTGCAATCTGTGTTTCTGCGTTAATGTATGTTCAGCGCATTCGGCACCAGATCAGAAACAAAGAGTTGAGTGCCAACGACAGCCCCAAATTCACGTGCAAAGACCAGGAGCACATGCAGGAACTGGTTCTGCTCAAACATTTCCAAGAATTATGTCAGCAGCTCCCTTACCTTGCCCTGGCGATGTCAAAGGGCATCTCACACATACTTAACTGCCTCCCTCTAAGCCCTATTTCTATCTCCAGACAGATGTAGTGACCTATTCTTTTTAGCAGATATATGGGTGGGATTTCCCCTGTACTACTTTCCCCCATGCTCTTTTTCCTTATAGAATCACAGGTTGGAAAGGAACTCTAAGATCATCAAGTCCAACCGCCAACCCAACACCACCATGCCCACTAAACCATGTCCCAAAGTGCCATGTCTACACATTTTTTGAACACAAAAAAAGGCCTTACAGCAGTTTGAACAGGAACCATCACTTCTTTCAGGTTTCTCCATCAGACAGGCCAAACACATCGCCACGACGAAGGAGGGAAATGGAAAGGCAATGACATGGGCTGGAGGGCTGCTCCCAGATCTCGTAAACAGGCTGCTCGGAACAAACCTGCCGCACAGCCTCGCTTTGTACCGCAGCAAACCGCAACGACCAACGCCTCCTTTAAACACAAACACAACAGCATAGGCCTGAACAGTTGGTTGCTGGTTTGCTCTCAATTCCCCAAGCACCACATTACAACAAAGCCCAATTCATCAAGCAAAGCCTTTTGACTGAAAGATGAGGTATAGCCTTATCGTGCTCTGAAATTGGTGGCAAGTCTCAGATTGGAGCCCAGGGTATCAGGTGTACAAGTGTCTTTGCCTTCAACAGCAAATGATTGCTTTAGGAGTCTTCTGCACTGCTTTTGAGTAAAATCAACCCAATATCTGGGTATTTGGAGGTTTCATGTTCCAAACTGGCCAATGACACCTGCTGTGCATTTGGCCAGTGATGCATTCCAGGACATCCACCTTGGGAAAGCAGGTGGCCTTGCACAAAATTGCTTTTAAGCATGTGAAAAAAACGAATCTTGTGTTTCTGGAAAAGCACTGTGACTGGTGGGTGCCTGGCCTGCTCTCTGGGCTTTTCATCGCAGAGAGCCACAGAGCTTTTAGCGGTCTGACACCCACCTGCGCCTTACTCTTCTCTCACAAGGCAAGCGTATCATCTAATCCATGCCCAGAACCCTCAAAAGTCACAAGGTGCCTCCTAGACATGCAGATACCTTTCTCCTGCCTTCCCCCTCAATAGCACCAACAAAAAATAACCCGTATTTGCACCCAGAGCCATTACCCGCTAGCCGGGCACATGCGGTGAGCCCAGGCTGGCGCATACAGTGGTTGCTTTGCAGGAACTATCGGTGGGTGGGTGATGTTTGGAGCCCCGTTTTGGTGGCACTGCTGCCGTTGCTGTAGGTGTTATCCTGCATTCGTCCAGGCCAGAGCCGGTCCTGACATGCACATCTTATAACCCAAGACTTCAAAACCTTAGTTTGTCAATGCAAGCCTGCCCTGCTGACCCAATACGGATACTAAACCAAACAAGCAGCTTTTAAGCAGGCACCACGAGCACATCCCCTGTCTGGACCGCTGCACGGTCTCACCGACGGGGCTTTTCCCTGCAAAAGGGGCTGTCAGCTCGCATTCCTCACGCACCGGGGCCCTGCTCGAGCCAGCCACACTCCACTGGGCGACGGCGGCGGGAGCCAGCTCTGAACATAGGGAAGCAACATCGGATTCAATTAGCATCATTACTGATGAGCTTTTTCATCTTTCAGCTGTGCCCCCGCCACGCACCCCAGCTGCCGGGATGGGGCTGTGCACGCACAGGTCCCGTCTCCTCTGCCCTCCCACCCTGCCCTCCTCAAGGCTACACCTATCCCTTTGGTAGGGTTAAAAAACCCCAGCTGAGCAGGAGCAGCTAAAAGTTCCCTTTATCGCCATTTATGGAATGAAGCCTGAATCTTCTTTACATGGGGCTAGGGATTCTGTTCAAAGTATTAGGCATCTTTTTATGTCACCCTTTTCTATATTTTGTTAAGTCGCTCTAATAACTCCCTTTCAACAGCAAGTGAATTTATTGCTACGGGTGGCAAGGGACTAAACAAAAACCATAAGCAGGAAAGGACAGGACCAGTCACCCCGAAGTGCCCGTTGCGTCCCCTCTGAAGGTGCATCTCTCCGAGGATGAGCCCCGCGCACCTTCATCTGCACCCGTGCTTTAAAAGCACAAACGGTTTGGGAACACACGCAGGCAACAATGTCTTTTTGCGGGAAATTGCCTTGCATGGATATGCCATCATTGCCATCACACAAAAAACCCAACATGCTGTTTTGCCAGCTCATGTCACACAAACCTAAATTCTTTATATACTACAGCGTTTGGCAAACGCCGAGCAGCAGTGATGCCCTCGCCACAGCTCTGAAAAGCTCTGGACCTTCACAGAGCAGGCCACAGGCATCAGACTGCAAATACAGTTTCTGCGAGGACACGGACCCGGCTGGAGGCACAGGACCAGCCCACAGCGAGTCAAGGCACACTAGCTCGTGTTTTCTCAGTGATGAGGTTCAAACCCTGCTCAGCTGGTGCAAGAGCTGTAGAAACTCCCACGCCGGCGCTCGACCTGCCCGCACAGGCAGCGCAGGGCCGGCCCTGGCTCCAGCGCACCGGCGCTGCCAGGGTTTGCAAAATCTGCTGAGTTTTCTGGATGTTATTCCAGTGTTATGTCTTTTATTTGGCTGGAGCTAGCACTCGGTACCGAGGCAAAATCACCTTGACTTACGGGCCATATTCTGGATCTTTGCTACGTCCTGACATGTTTCCTTCCTGTAGTAAAATGAACGGGCTCTCCCATACATAGGCTATATCACTCCCTTGAAATAAAAATCTTTAAGGATTCAATCCTTCCTGTCCATCCCACTTGAGAAGCATCAGAAGAGCACTCTGAACTGTGGTCATACCCAACCATTTGGCACACAGGCTGCAACACGCCTGAGGACATCAGGATGCAGATGGCAAATATTTTGACAGGTTACTGGTCCCAGTAACAGCACTTTTCCACAACAGTTGTGATTCACCGTTCACGTCAGCGGCGTGGAAAAAGTGACCCCTTCTTCCTTCAGAGGAGACAAAAGAAGTGCTTAAGAAAAGCTGTTTAAGAACATGGGCTTGTCCAGCAGAAAACCTGAGCAAGACAACTCCCACAGAAGCCAGAGGGATCTGCCATTGACTTTAATCGCTCTCGGGCTTTTTCTTGTCCGTCTTTAAATACGTGCTCCCTCCTCCCCGCGGCAGCGTGCAACCGAGAGCGAGGGCCCCAGCGGATGGCAGGGAAGCCATCGCTGGCATTAGCAGAACAGCCGCTATTTCACAACTACTTGCAGCAAGAAAATCGAGAAATCCGAAGCAGTCAGCGTGCCAAAAATAATCTCCCCGAAAGACGCGGCAACTGGGAAGGGTGGCAAAGAGCTACCCCCTGCACATGGGCAGGCAGATGCTTTCGGTCCTGGCAGCATCGGCTGAGGGTGTGGATATAGAAACACATGTCGGGCAGCGACCACTCTGCCCATGGCTCCCGGAAGGTGACGAAAACAGGTCTAGGGACGTCAGGAACGAGGCAGCAAGGGACGTGCCCGTGTACCCAATTAACACCCAACCTTTTTGATCCTCACGTCAAAGGCATACGCCCATGTTCAGTTTGTTTTCAACCCTGAAAGAAGACTGCGTTGAGCTTTCCTCCTGAGCCGCACCTCCTCGTTCCATCGCTGGGAAGGGGGACTCCGACTCCCTGCTTCCCCGGCCTCAACAGTGGTTGGATGCAATAGCAGAGAAGGGGCAAAGGAAGAGATAAATGAATTAAGCCTCTAATTTGGGAGCTGGGTTATATGCTGAATATGAAGTTCTGACCCATTGCTAGAGCAATGTGGCTCCGCAGCCTCCAGGCCAAATCTGGCTGTTGTTTATCCAGCTCAAAATGTGGTCACAGCTACCTCATAGCTAGAAATCACAATTTAAGCCACGTGTGGCTGAACCTCAGCTTGTTACCACCAGCAGAAAGAAATGGCAGATACTAACACAGGGCTCGGAAGGGTACGTCACTGGACTCTTTGCAGAAGATCTTGTCCCACATTGCTACTTCCCTAGAAACCCTCCAGCCCGTCCGTCTCGCAGACACCCCTAACCACAGCTCCTGCACAGCCGTGCCCCAGCTGCCAGGGAGAGGAGCTGCACCTTTAGCATAAAAATCAGATTTCCCACTTACATGCTCAAACATGCATTTAAGTGCCTAAACTAAACTTGAATTGGGGATCTCAATAGTCATTCTTGCAACGTATTTATCCTCATGCAGCAGAGGGTATATGAAGAACCAGGGAAACGCAGCACAGAGGGGTTTCTCCAACACCACCAGACAGACCTGGTCTCCAAAGACAACTTTATACCTAAACCACTGGCTCCTCCCTGCTCCCAGCAAAAGTTGCACCTCCTTTCATGAGTGTGTTTGAAGGTAGACAGACAATGATTTTGCTTTTCTGAACAGTGCCCTAAGAAGTATCCAGCAATCAGGTCCATGTCCCCTGGCTGTAGCACTGGCCAGATCCATGGAGTTGTCCATCCTGCAGTAAACCCAGTCCCCCAAAACAACTTCTTCGTGCTTTCAACTCTGTCTTATTAAACATGTTTACCCTATAGCTCTAAATAAAGGCGAAACTTTCCAGGAATCAAAGCAAGGTGCCTGGAAAGATTAGGCAGTAATTATCACTCAGAAAGCTCAAGCCTGAAACCATATGAATAGACTCCGTTTATTTATTATAAACCATTTACGTGGCATTGCCCTAATTCTTTATGGGTGCAAAACCCACTGATTACAATCAGAGGAGCATTAAAGAGTACAAACACACCAGCCTGGATCACGCAAGGCTTCCATATAACCCACTGTTTCCTCCTATGCTCTGGACAAGGGCAAATGCTTCAGAGAAAGGAGGCAAGAACCTCATTAATGAGCAATTATGGAATAATCTGTGCCTTGGAGAAAATTGCTGCTAGCTGTGTCAAACACAGGTTGGCTTATGCCTTGAAATGCATTTACTTACTTCCCTTTTACACAAATGTTTCTACCTAATGCAACTCATTATCTTCATAAAAGTTTATTAAAGCGCTTGGCTTTAACTTGTTATGGCAAGAAGTCGCAGGGACCAGTTATAGACCCAAGAGAGGCCAGAAAGGCAAGGCCGAGAGAACATCGGCCACTGAGGAGTCAGAAGCAAAGACCTGGCTATTGCTCCAGCAGATCTCTTCTGCGGGATCCCCGTTTGCAAGCACCAACCTACTTCACGCGGTCCACAGCATCAGATCCGGCAGAAGGTCCCCCTGGGTAGCCTAGATGAGGGATTCAGCTCCCTTCCCGCCTGCAAAACCACCCGCACGCTCAGATGTTTGCTCATTTACATCGGGCTTTTGTGGCCCTCTTTTCTCTCGCCTCCCCACCGTGCCACCTTTGCTGCCGGCAGTGGGAAGCGCTCCGCACAACCCGAGCGTCGCCGGGCATGAAGCATCGCTCACGGCAGAAGTTGTGGCTGGGCTAACGGGGCGATGGAGAGAGCAGGAGACCAGTAAGGTCGTCATCGTTATTAATTAGACAACAAAGCTGTTCCACTGCCAAACGCTTCTTAGGCAAGCCCCAAACGTGGGGCGGTTTGCGGCACCACCTTTGCGCTCTCGCTGCAGCCGTGTCGGTGGGTAACCGCACCGGAGATGCCGTTCCAGGCAGACATCCATCCCAAGCCTTGCTCTCCGTAGGTGAAACGCGACCCGCAGTGCCACAGGACTGCCCTGCCGTCCCTATTCAGAAGGGCAACACCTCACCCTAGAGACTGACTTTTTTTCCTGTTTTTCCTTCCTCTCAGCAGCCCACTCTTAGGAATGGGAGCGGAGCCTATTCAATTCAGCCAAATTGTTCAGCAGTGGCGAGAGCCCTCCCAGCTCCGGCGCCGTGTTTGCAATCGGGAAACCTGAAACGATTTCTTTATCGTAAGCAATTGCAGCTGATCCCACGCCGCCTGCCACGGGCCATGCTGGAACCCAGCACACCTTGGGGTGCCTCCGCTCTTGCTTCAGTTCATTCACTCAAAAGGAATTAAAGCCAAGCAGAAGGGGTTTTAATATCCATCTTCATTCCCATTAGAATATTTAAGGTTTGGACTTAATTAGGTGGGAAAAGAACGGTACTTCACTTTCCAGGGAGCATGAGATATCCACGCAGCCCTCCGGTCAGAAGTAAAAACCTACCACAGTCATTGCAGCGTGCAGCAGCCCTGAGAGCAGGGCACCGCTGGATCCCATTCAGTGTCAGGAAACAAAATGGTGCAGCAACACGAAACGTCGGCTGAAGCCACCAGGTCTGAGCTGGGGAAGTGGCGAGACTTGCAGCGCTCTCCCAGCTCCAGTCCACGTCCCAGCAAAGTCCCACGTTCTCTCAGCCTCCACTTCAATATATTTTAACACAAGCCTTGTCTTCAAGTCCAAAGTCTTTGCCATCTGTAACTACCTCCTCGGGCAACTGAAGAGATAATTCATGGAAAATATTACCTAAAATGAACCCGATCCATTTGGTTGTGAAGAGACTCTACACAGGCTACACTCAGATGTTCCTTTTATCATTTAACTAAATGTAACTTTGCAATTTAACTAAAGGACTGAGGAAAAGTCACCCTGGGAACTGCTGCTCAGTGCCGGAGAGCCCCTGGGAGTAACCAGCTCCCTGCAAAAGGCTCTTATCACTCCGCTAAGACTGGAGGAGCAATAACAGGAAGAAATTGTTTTGGCAGGACTTACACCATGTAAAGTAAACTCACCAGCTGCCGTTGTATAAAATCTCACTGGAAAACAGAGCGAGCCGTCAA
>NW_010554891.1:0-1195 GCF_000687285.1 Phaethon lepturus | reverse complement strand
GGCGGGCTCCCCCCCTGGCCACTCAGCCTTGCCGGCATTGCCTGCACCGTGGAGCGGCACACGGCACGGTGTGAAAATGCTTAGAGGCCACCACCTTGAGCCCTGCTGCTTCTTCTGGCTTTCCCCATTATCTATAAGCAGACACTCCGAGCGTGATTGCAGAGGGTCGCCGAGAGACATGGTACGTGTTGCTCGCCTGCTCTTGCTGCTGCTGGTGTCTTTTTCAGCTCTGGTGTTCGGTGTGGAAATCAGAGAGCGGAGCAGAAGTTTAGGATGTGCTCTGCACCCAGGAACGTCGTCGAACTCCCTGCGGCCGGAGGGATGGGAAGATGGTAACAGGCTCTGGGGCTGGTGCCTTTGCTCGCCGGGAAGCGCCCTTCCAGTGCAAACCCAACTCCTTGTGCTGCTCAGAAACCCGGTGGATGCTCTCTTCCTCCTCCTCCTCGCTCTCCGCGGCGCTGCCCGAGCTCAGGCAGGACCCTGGTGCCACCCTCCAGCCACCCAGCCGACGGCATCCTCTACACCAGCGTGGGCCCAGGAGACCAGGCGCTGCCGTGGTGAAGCCCAACACCAACTGCCTGGCCGAAGCTGAGAGTCCAGAGGCTCCAGGACCACACCACTCCGGCTAGACGTGTGACTTCATACCACTTCAGCTAAACAATTCCAGCGCTGAGGGCAGACGCTCACATTAGTGGCATTGTTTTTACGCGCAATAGGCATTTTTTTTTTACGCACAATAGGCATTTTTTTATACTCGTGAGTGAAACGGGGCAGTTTTAAACTGATTAATAGATCTCTCAAACAAGTCTCCGAGTGTAGAGGAGGGCTCCAGCAGACAATGTCAGCCCAGTTCCAGTGGGATGGCATCAGCTGCCACCCCGCGCCAGGCTGGCGTGAGAGGAGCAGCAAGAGCAAACGAGCTACAACCACTGCCAGTGTGGCTTGTTCAGACGGGGGACACAGGACCGCCACCGCCAGGCTCCCCGTCCCTCTGCCAGGCACAGCACTTTGCTCCACTCGTCACCGCAGCATCAAAGCTGCCTTTCGGTTCGCTTTCTCAGGCCGGCACACAGCGGCATCAGCCACCCTGTTTCCACAAACGCAGCAGAGCCCTCAAACTGAAGCCGGCGCCTATCGAAGCGAAGCTACCAGCAGTTTGCTGACGCAGCAAAGGTGCCAGCGTGCATTGCCTGCG
>NW_010554890.1:0-1600 GCF_000687285.1 Phaethon lepturus | reverse complement strand
GTCTAGAGCACAAGTCTTCTGAGGAGCAGCTTGTGCTTATGAGGGAACTTCCCTTATGAGGGAAGTGGGGTTGTTTAGTCTGGAGAAGAGGAGGCTGAGGGGAGACCCTATCATTCTCCCCAACTACCTGAAAGGGGGTTGTAGCAAGGTGGGTGTCAGTCTCTTTTCCCAAACAATAAGTGATAGGACAAGAGGAAATGGTCTCGAGTTGTGCTAGGGGAAGTTTAGATTGGATATTAGGAAAAATTTCTTCACCAAAAGGGTTATCAAGCATTGGAACAGGTTGCCCGGGGAGGTGGTGGAGTCGCCATCCCTGGAGGTATTTAAAAGACATGTAGATGTTGTGCTTAGGGACGCGGTTTATTGGTGGACTTGGCAGTGTTAGGTTAACAGTAGGACCTGATCGTAAAGGTCTTTTCCGACCTAAATGATTCTATGATTCTGTGAAGAATAATAGTAGGATTTAAATGACAGGTGCAATGAAAATAACATCATTTTCTAACTAAACAGAACAAGTAGTATTTATTGTTCTTAAGTTTCTGGTGATGATTTACTCATCAAGAAGATTTTGTGTTATCAATAGGTAGCTCACCTAAGCAACTTGTGCCACTATTAAAAAAGCGGTTTCTTCATCCTTGTAAATAATGCAGCTAGGGGTATATTGGACCTGATTCAGGCTGACTGAGATCACAGAAAAACTAGAAATTAGAATAATGCTTCTTGTTTTTAAAAACAAGAATTTCCCACATGGATGTTAACTATAGTCCCAAGAAATGGGCCAACAATGAATGTCCAGCTGTCACAGCAGTACACTGCGTAACTTGGTCCACACCAAACACCCAGAGCCAGAGACACAGTCCTTCTGAAGTCCTCTTCATCATGCTCCAGGGAGAAAAGAGAACTTAAAGCTGATGCCCTAAGGGACCTTTTCTGCAGAAAAGTGAAGCAGGTAACACAGAGTTCCTCAGTAGCACATAGCTTTCCATCATCTGCTTACCATTTCCTGCAAGGGCAGGGAGTTGTTGAGGGAGAAAGCTGGAGCTCAGGTTGAGACCATGTGCAGAGCACCCAGGGAAGAGAGCTGTCCTGGGGAGGAGACTCTGCTACCAGATGCAGAACAGAGAGGAGGGAAAAGGGCCCTACACAAGCAAAGGGTCTGTGTCAGCCCCTGCCCAGGTGAGGGTTAGTGGGGGTGTACCGGCAGCCTTGTCTTCCCTCTGGTCACGGCGGCCGGACCAGACCGCATCGGTACACACTACAGTCACTCACGCATTTCAACACTCTCCAGAACTAATGCTCAGGCCCCTTTGAGGGACATGTTCCGCTGCTCATCAGTAACACGAATTGTGGTAAAGAAAAATAACGATTTCACAGACAGAGGAAAAAATTCAATCTTTAGCCTTGTGCCTTAAAATTGAACCCACTAAAGCTCATACCAACATTTTTTTAGCATGCCAGTGGAGCAGGCGCACAGATTCCAGCTGTTTTATGTGGTAGTCAATATATATCTGCCTGCTACAGCCTGACTTTATTGCTTTGAAAACATGTAAACCTCTTCTTGCTACATAGGTAAGCAAACCCTGGACGGCATTAGCCGGGG
>NW_010554889.1:0-492 GCF_000687285.1 Phaethon lepturus | reverse complement strand
CTCTCTGTGGATACAGTTTCCTGCCCTCCAGATCTATTTCTGGCTCCACGTCCAGAAAGGGCCTACACCTGGTCTTGCTAACACGCACAACAGGCATGACATGACATGAGAGATTAGGGCTGGATTTGCAGGACTGGGAGGAATGATGTGACTAACTGGCTGCTGATTCCACCAGGATCTCCTCCTGCATTTCCTAATGCAATAGCACTGATGAAGATTGGTGCCAAGAGCAGAAATGGGCTGAATTGAAGATTTGTCTCAGAAATCACCTCTTAAAAACACACACTGTGCCTACAGCTCCCACAGCCCCCATCGTGCCCTCCGAGATGCACAACACAGGAACGCTGACCCATTTTTGTGATAGGATCCAGTACAGTGTGTTTAACTGATAGTACCCCATCTCCAGAGCAAACATTGCTGCACTGGATGTACTTGGCCATTTCGTTAGAGCCCATCTGCGGAAGGCCAGAATTGTTATTGTCAGTCCTCCCT
>NW_010554888.1:440-2559 GCF_000687285.1 Phaethon lepturus | reverse complement strand
TCCTTTCCAACTTAGTGATTCTGTGATTCTGAGTCCAAAGCATCGCTGCCCACAGGGCGAGGACAAGCATGGCCTCCCATCTCCTCCCCTCTGCTGAAGCAGTGCGACAGCCAAGTAAGTGACTGTGGGCAACTCCTACGAGCCTCATCAGTGAGAAAGCAGCCGGTGGGCACGTGACAGGCATCCTTTGGACTCCTACGCCAGCCGCTCGGCTCCTCCAGCACTCGTCTGCCATTCATGCCCCTCTGGGCTTTACCATTGGCCTTGCAGTCCTCCTCCTGCAGACAGGCTCCCAGCCGAGCTCTTGGGGCAGGGTATGGCTCTTGCTGCACAAAACACTGGCACAAAACTCGTGTCAGCAGGACACGAGTGCCGTGCAAGCTCTCCACCGCAGCCGAAATGCTGCTATACCCCAGCAGTGCCTGCAGCCTACATGGAGCCCGCAACATCCCACGCTCCCACACCTTCCCGCACCCCAACGTGCCGAACCGACAGACATCCCAACAAATACCTCCCCGTATTTGTTTCCACACTGACAAGCCTGATTTCTTGGCTGCCTCGGCCCACGCGGTGCAAACAAGCCACAGCAAGTGATGGACCGTGGCGGGGCGACTAGGAAGGCGGATCTAAAGGACGTACGTTGACTGCAGCGACTGTCACCATGTTCGAGCCGTACAGCCGGAGCCACATCTCCTGCACAGCTCTCCAGAACTCAGCATAGTGCTCCGTGCTCTTCCCGCACATCTCGGTGATGTCCAGGCCGGATGAGAATATTTTAGGGATGGCCTGGAATCAGGAAAGTGCAAACATCACGGAGAGTCACTGCTCAGGGATGACCCTTTAGCCCTCTAATGCACTCGGCCTGGCAGCCTGAGGAAAGGGAAAGTGATAATTAAATATGACATAAATCAGGGTCTTTTGGGGTTCTGAAACAACCTCCCCAGTGTGCCAACAGCCTGGTCTATCCCACCATCATGGCCTGCAGGGCTGGGACTCTTTTCTTGCAGCAAGGATTTCTCATTATCAGGGTCTCTGTCCCATTCTCAGGCACCACCTCATACCCACGTCACACCTGAGAATAAACACTGGCTTCCCCTAGCAGCTCCCTCCAGGCAGTTCACGAGATCTCAAGGGATGTGTCAGGTTTGCAGATAAGCAGCGTTGACTTTAATGACAAATGACAATACTTGGTTGTTATTCTTCTTCCGCTAGAAAAGGGCAGGGAAGAGGGCACAGCCCTTCCAAAGAACCCCCATCCGCTCCTCCCAGAGATGATCAAAGCTGCCTCCTGGCCATCCCATGCCAGTGACAAGGGAGCCAAGAGACCAAACACGAGCAAGGGAACGGCACCCGTGCCTGCCAAATTGCCCTGCAGCTTGCACCCTGAGCTCAGGACAACACATACGGATGTGAAGATCACGCCCCGGCAGGCCCGGTCGTTCTCCAGCTTCTCCAAGCTTATGCAAAACTCGGTGAGGAAGTCCAGGCTGAGGCTGTTGACTGGGGGGCTCTTGAACTTCATTGTGGCAACACCTGTGCCATGGGAAACAGAGAGACATCAGAACCCACAGCGGCACACGCTGCCTTGCCCAAGGGACCTTCACCCGCCTCCCTGTTTCCCTGCTTACCCCAGATCGTGTCTTTCTACTCCTGGCTCTTCAAAAAAGCCCCCAGAGCGGCAGGACCAAGACAGAGCCCTGCCTTTGCCCAAACCTGCACACAACCCGGGGCTCGCTCAGCCAGTGGTGAAGCTGGAGCATGAACCAGCACACATGTGGTGGCCATTTCATGTGTCCCAAAGACCAGCCACCTCCGGGGTCACACTGCCTGACAGTTCCCTTCTCTCTGGGCTCACTAGGTAAGGTTGAGCCTCCAGCTTCTATCATACAAACAACCCATGTCCAGGAGCTCACACGCCTTTCTGAGCCAGCTGGCAGCACCACCACCCTGGCCAGCACTGCAGAAAGGGCTCTGAGCACTTGTCCCCTCCCAAATAGCACTACCCTACCCCAAAAGGTCCTCACGGAGCACTTAGTCTGTGTGCTGCAGCCATTCCCAGGCTGGGGACCGCACAAGGAAGCACACAGGGGCCCGGCAGCCACAGGCAGGCCCTGGGGAG
>NW_010554888.1:0-319 GCF_000687285.1 Phaethon lepturus | reverse complement strand
TTCCCGTGGACCGATGTCTGTGCGGTCCCCCTGCCACTCTCCCAGGTCCCCAAAGGCGGGATCCCGGAGAGGGGATGAGGCATGAGGTCTGCCCATGGTGACAGCTCCAGTTTGCCTGTGGCACCCAAGCAGCACCCAGCCACCTGAAGTGCCCACGGCTGGTGAGACTCCTGTCCCGCAACGCTTCTCTCCAAGGGTCCTAAGCAGCTGAAGCTGGAACATGGAACAAGCTTTGGTGGCTTTCCATGCCCAGCGCCACATGTGCCGTGGGGGAGGCACGGGAGATACCCCCCTGCCTGCACCCCACGGGACACAGGTG
>NW_010554887.1:0-2867 GCF_000687285.1 Phaethon lepturus | reverse complement strand
CTGAACTCTTCTTTGTTTTAATTTTCATGAGTCCTGCGTTCCTCGTGATTAACTGTTTACACATGCTAAAACCTTATAATTGTTTTAGATCCTTGTTTCAATATCCAAGAGGTCACTGTGGTGTAAACTCGAGCAGGCTTTAGAGACAGCAGGCCACAGTATTTCCTGTGTCTTGCAGGCTCCAGCCTGCTTCTTAATACAGTCTGGGTGCATGCAAGGCAGAGCCAAGCACAACCAAACCCTGCAGGTTTTGAGCCCTGTCTGCAGCCAGACTGTAGGCAGGAACATGGACAGACAGCATGGGAGTTACAGATCACTGGATCACTGGTGTGGTGATGCCTCTTCCCCAGCCCAGCTCACAGCATGGTGCAATGTGAACTATGCTGCCTGATTCTCCTTGCCAAGCTTGGTTGCACCCTGTGCTCCAGCATCGCCATCAAGGTGACACACAATAGTGAGGGTGAAAGGCTTCTGCTCTTGAATACTCAACATCACAAAAATAACATTAAAAAAACAACTGGTGTAATGGTCGAAATAGAAAAAAAGCTAAGCATCACCTTAGTACTGAAATGCAGAGGAAAGTAGATTTCCAGGTGAATAACATTTGGTTTCCCTCATTCCATGTGTGCAACAACCTCTGCCCAAGATTCTGTTTCCTTTTTTGCTACCGAGACGAGCAAACAACTTTCTCACTCTGTTCCTGTGTTCTAATTGCTGCTGCCACTGGGATAATAATCCATACCTACATTTCGGTATTGTGAGAAGCATTTAACTTTGCAAAGTGCTTTGACATCTTAGATGAAAGGACATTTAGAAGTGAAAAGTATTTTATTACCATTGCTATTGACTCATTTGAAAAGCAAACCTCAGCCTGACAAGACTGCTAAACAAACACCACCCCACACTTGAGAGGCAGCAAAGCCCAAATCAGTTAGGGAAGCCATCTACCTCTACAAACTTTGGGAACTGAATAAACTACTAAGATCTAAATTCTGCCTTTGGCTATTAACAAGCCTAGTAAAATGATGAAAGGCTTCTTTTCCCTTTCTTGTTTTAGTTAGGTAGAGGTTTTTTCATGGTCAAGATATTTCCCTTTTCAGCCCAATTTTTCTGTGTATTTCTTATAACATGATTTTTGAAAAGAAAATTAATGGAAGCAGCTAATCGTAATGATTCTATGATTTCTAGCTCTCATTCCTGTACAGTTTTATACAAAATTCACTTTCTGCTTCTTTACCTTATTCTGATATAATAACCAACAGACTGAGGAAAACTGGTGGCTATTTATTGATTTTTATCATAACTAGGACTAGCCAAGGACCAGCTATCTGATCTTAACTGATGGCAGCAAACCAGCTGCTGCAGGGAGGGAGCATGAGGTTCACCCTGCAGCCAAGCCTGCCCTGGCTCAGTGGGACTGAGCCACTGCTCAGTCTGGGGAAGGCACACACAAGCATCACACAAAACAGAGGAAGGGGATGCATACAAAACCTTTGAGAACTACTGGTCTACAAGAAACCCACTTCATTTGTGACCTGTATTTCCTCTGACACCGGATATTCAAAGTTAAAAAAAATAAGCCCATCAGTTGCTATTCACAGACACCACTATCTAATGAAACGAGAGCACTAGTTGTCTTGATTTGTTTTATCTACCAATAAGGCATTAGAGATCTATTACAGCCAAGGAATAAAGATGCAAACAGGTTCATCCTGCTACACACTGAACTGGATACTTCAGCCTATTATCTGGTTTTGGCTTTGGTCTTGATGAGCGTGATCTATTTACTAATGGAGTTAAATGGAAGCAGAATTAGGTTTCTTAAATCAGGTTGGTTATTCTGGCTTTTTACATTCCATGATCGTATTAGTATTCAAAGCCTCTACTTTAATTTCCAAATTCAGCTTGAAAATATTTTAAAGTCAGGAAAGGAAGTGTATCATGCATGGAGCATTTATATGCAGAAAGTACTTGTCCTAAATAATCTGCATTAATTTTCTTTTCACATGATAAGTTGACGCGGAAGTCTTGGACACGACGCGTACGACCAATATGATCAGGTCAATGCCGTTTATTGTCTTGTCTGACTCCAATATATATCATATTTTTCGCTTAGTCACTGCGCACACACTCATGATTGGTTACAGCTTGTTACACACATTATTGCAATTGGCTATATACAAGATATCACGCGCTGTCCACGCGCCTCTCACACAGTCAGGGTTCGCTGCTTGCAGGTGTTCCTGTTTTCCTTGGTTCTTCTTAGCTGTTTACCACAGCTCCTTCTCCTCAAGGCCGAGCCGTGCAGATATCCAGCTGTTTACCAGCTTCTCAGTGCCACAGCTCCTTCTCATTAAGGTCGAGCCATGCAGCTCAACGCCACAGCTCCTTCTCCTTAAGGTCAAGCCGTGCAGAGTGACCCCAACAATAAGTCATACTCAGGAGCAGGACTT
The DNA here is from genome assembly GCF_000687285.1 of Phaethon lepturus. NCBI lineage: Eukaryota > Metazoa > Chordata > Aves > Phaethontiformes > Phaethontidae > Phaethon > Phaethon lepturus. The sequence goes on along the minus strand of NW_010554887.1, from coordinate 414 downwards.
ATGGCTTTGCAGTAAATTACCCTGCTGTTTCTCAAAAAGAAATCAGTTGATAGGTTTTATTTTGCTGGTTATAAAATGCAAAATGGTCTCTAGACAGGCTGCTGAAGAATGCAAAGATTTTACTATTGAGATGCTGGACTTTGACTTAATTAATAAAGAAAAAGCAGTTTGGGATTTTAGCAGCTGAAGTAAAAGATTGTCTTATTCATTATTCTTGGGTGTGTCTAGAGAGGGATCACAAAAAGGCAGTCTTTCAATAGCAGGTCTTGGCAGGGATTTAAAAACTGACAACAGTTTGAAAGTGGGACTTGTATCAGCACTGCAAGTAATACCATTCTTAGCAAATTACATGAGGAAATTTGCCAAGGCTGCAGGGTCCACAGGTCATAGAATCATAGAATCTTCAGGTTGGAA
>NW_010554886.1:0-10652 GCF_000687285.1 Phaethon lepturus | reverse complement strand
GGCGAGGCCACGGTATTCCCCCTCAAATCCCGACGCATCCCAGCATACCACAAAATGGGCACGGGCAGGGAGGGGCGTTTGGGCCCAGGTCCCACCCGCGTCCTAGGCCAGGGCACAACCTCTCCCCAGGTCACGAGCACCGTGGGGTCCCACTCCAGGCCTGCAAACGCGGGTGGAGAGAGCAGCTCCCCCACCACCGGGGAGTGTGGTTCCCAGAGCCCAGGCGTGCTGGGCACAGCCTGCGTACCGAGGTGCCCGGGTGCCAGGAGTAGGGCACTCCTAAACCCCAACCGCACCTGGCACAGCTGGTTCTTATCTGTGGGGAAATGGAGGCACAGAGCTCCACAGCCACCCCAGAAGAGCCTGGAGCTGAGCTGGTGCCAGCATGTGACGCATCCATGCCCATAACGAACCATACACAGCATCCAAGCAAACTAGACTGTATTAATATTTACACTTATGAAGAGGAAGGAAATAAAAGGAAAACAGTAGGTGGTGAAGCAGGCAGCTGCCCGTTTGCCATGTGGGCTTTCCCGCTGCATCCATGGGAGCTGCTTCCCCTCCCCAGAGGCTTGCGACCTTTGTGCAAACGCAAGGCAAGGGGTGGCTGCAGTTTCTCACAGCTTCCCCCAGAGAGTGACAGCTCGTTCTCAGCCAAAACCTCAACGGCAAAACCCAGCCACACCGCTGGCGCCACACTTACAAGCCAGGTGCATCCCGGCACTGAAACGTGCTGTCACTCACGTGCTCCGGATATGACGCCAGTATTACCTAGAAGCAAAATCCTGAGGAAAGAGCTGGCAAGAGCCAGCCTCACCTCCACACTGCGCTGGTGGGGGATTTGCATCAATTTTGGAGGACCAAACCCTCCCAGCAACCCCGTATGACGCTAGGTGCTGCAGGACACACACCACTTTGGCTGAAATCAGATGGGAAAAACTAAACTTTCAGAACGATCAGCCCACCATCACTGGGGCAGGAGTGCCATGAACAGGGAGGAAACTGGCACTTGGAAGGAGTTGCTGTGATTCCCCCCGGCTGCCGGCTCAACCCCTGCAGCTCTGCTCTCCGATGCCCTTGTATGAGCCAAGGCAGAAGGAAATGCTTCCAAAGCGTAGGATGGACAAGAAGTGGGGCAGAGGCTACAGCTTTTCCCCTGGGACTCATCTGGGTTTCTCTGCTTGTGAGACTGCCGCGCGCCCTGCGGCCACAGCCCCGCTCCTTGTGTTCCCGGGGAGCAGGCACAGACCCTGCGTGGTGTAGAGGTGGCTTTTGGTGCGCCCCAGGAGCCACTGCCTGCCTTGCACCATGTACCTGAGCCCCACATTTTCCTAACAGTCCCAGAGCCCTCCACATTTTTTATGCAGTGCTACTGAGCCCAGCATTTGACTTCCCCTGCACCCCAGAGACCTCCACACGTGTGTGCACCTCAGAGCCTTCCAGGTACCTTTTGGGGTGCTCAAGTCCTCTGAGCATGTTCAGTGCACCCCAAAGCTCTCCTTCTGCCTTCCCTTGCACCCCAGAGCCCTCCCTGAGTCTTCCAGTGCTCCCGAGACCTCTATGAGTCTTTCAGTGGACCCAGAGCCCTCCAAGTGCCTCTCCCTGCAGTTCTCCATGGGCTTTTCTGAAAGCCCCTACCTGCACTCCTGGGCACCCCAGGACCCTCCTCGTGACTTTTCATGTGCCCTGCAGTCCTCTATGCGCCCTTCCCTGTGCCCCAGATCCCCCTGTGTGGATTTCGGAATGTCTCCTGGGGATCTGGCCCTGCCTCTCATCCTATGGGGACAAGCAGCAAGGGAGGAAAGCAGGGCAGTTAGGTGGGCTTCCCAAGCCAATGTGCTCAACAGCGGGGAAAGGCTCTCACCAAATCTCAGCAAGGCTCACAGGGGAGGAAGGGTCCCTGGTGTCCACCTGCGTGCAGGGATAGGAAGGGAAGTGGAGGTTTGGCAATCAGAGCTTTGTGTACAACCCTGATGAGAAAGAATCATGTAAGGCAGAAGGCAGGGAGCAGAGGGGAGAGGAGAGGCGCAGGCGCCACTGTGTTACAACAAACCTTGCTTGGGAAGCAGCCCAGGGAGTGTTGAAGCACAGGAGGCTGGTGCAAGGGTGTCCCGCAGCCCAGCCATGTCCCTGGATGCAGCAAGCCTGGCTCCCTGTGGCGTGAGGCACAAGGCAGCGAGCGCTACTTTCCTAAATGTCCTGACCTGCGGCTGGAGCATGTCTATGTCGCTTCAAGCCACAAAATAACTTTACTGTGCCGGTACTCTGCTGCTTCAGCACCTCAGTGCTTCAACAACAGTGTCTCAAAGGGAGGGGGCGGTATTTGGAGTGTTAAAACTACAGAATCCTCTTTTCTGCATCTGACATCGAACACCTCTTGGGAAGGAGAAGGCAGCTTGGCTGCCAGGATTCCTCAGCTCCTGGTTTTACATCCGCCACACAGAGATGGAGGGACAGAGGAAACGAAGTCCAGCAGCAGCTCACGGCCTCCAGCTGTGAGTCCCAGGTGGTTCGCAGGACTCGGAGCTGCTGGCTGAAGGGAAAGGCTGCCTGGCAGAGCCCTGCTGCCTGCACCATGCAAACTGCCCCGGCCCAAGACAAGTCCAAAGGTCTCAGCACTGGAGTAGTGGGGCAGGACGGCCCCTTTTCCTTTGGGAAGCTGGTCGAGAACGGATCAGCTGAGCTGTGGCTGTTGTACAGGCAGGAAGGGAGAGAAGGAACACCGTCTGCCAAAGAGGTGCGAGGAGACTCTGTGTCCGGGCGCTGGTTTGTGTGTTCTGCTGGAGTCCACATCGCACCACCAATGGGGCTGGGAGGAAGAGGAAGGCTGGGAGGAAGGGGAGGAGCACCAGACCACCTGTCTGCAGTTCAAGCTGCTCAGTCCCCTTCACAACTTCTGGATCTTCTCAGCAATGACGATGGGGTTCTCCTTACGGATCTTCTCGGCAGCTTCTGCTTTGTAGTCGTAGGGGCAGGCGTGCATGTCGGAATACCGGTGAATGGCACAGAACAGGTTCCCACAGCGGCAGTCGAAGCCTGAAGGGAGGAAGAGCAGAGAGACAAAGCCACGTTAGTCCCCGTCCAGGCGGACAGGAAGGCGGCAGGGCCCCTGCTCTTTCCTGCCAGGCCAGGAAGCTCCACTAATGCAGAAAGAGGGTCAGACGAGGAAGGGGGGCCACTGTCCCCAACAGGCAAAGGGAGTCTCAGTGTGGGGGAAGACCATGGGTTCCTCTTTGATTTCCTCTGGCTGAGCCACTTCCGTGAGCGCACGCGCACTCAGGGCAGCCCCAGCTGTCACAGCAGTGGGAAATGCTCCCAGAGCAGCTGCTGTCCACGCTTCCCTGGGGACAAGGGACATGCCGAGGACTGCAGAGTGCCAGATTGCTAATCCAGACCAGGCTGTCCAAGCAGCCTGAGCTGGAGCCAAGCCCTCCAAGCCAGCCTGGCTGCCCAGGCGTCACGCAGCAGCATCTGGACTGACCAGCAGTAAGCCAGCAAGCCACAAAATCTTTACCTTGTTAGGATCACTTTCAAGCTATTTAGGCTTCAAAATTTATAATCTAGTCACTTCAGTTGGAGACAATGTTGTTCAGAAATGCTACTATTATCAGAGCACGCTGGGAAATTGAGGCATGGAGCAAGGAGAGGGTTTGCTGCAGGACAGCAGATCAGCTCCCTGTTGCACTGGCAGTTGACTATCCTTTCACGTCTTTCCAACTACAGGCTGTAAAGACCTTGCTACAAGGTGCCAGTTTACTTCTATTTGAGAAAACTAATTTTATCCTAAATGCCCTGAACTCACAGGAGTTCTCTGCAAGTTGATTCCTAAAGGAGGGGAAACTTCTCACAGTTTGAAGCTCTTAAGGAAACACTCATCCAGGAAAACAATCCTCCCTGCAGATCTGAAGGCTGGGCATAGTCTCACGCTTATAAACCCACATTTATTCTATGACTGTGCCCTCAAATCTCCAGGCAAGCTTGGGCTCCACAGTGCCAGGCGCTGGGCAAACCTCCTGGGCCGGACTGTGCCAAAGCAGCTTATGTCGATGAAAGCAGAAGTGTGTGTGCAGTCCCTGGCTGCTGAATGCACCGAGGAGGCTAAAGAGGTGAGCGCTCCGCTAGAACAGGGTGACCTGCACAGCTCTAGAGTTAATTTTTTTGAGGGGAAACACTAAATGCCAGAGTCAATTTAGGAGAATTATGTTTTTATTAACAAACCACAGCCAAGTTAATTGCTTCACTTTCCAGGGGCAGTTTCCCATTGATACCAGTCACCTGACACTATCTCAGCACCCCTCTCTCTTCAGCTTTACTGGCTGAACACTGAGAGCCATCCTGCTCTCAGGAAGCTAACAGCACAAGTCAAGCAACATTAAAAGGGATGAAAGAGTGGAATTTTCAGTTTAGGTCTAACTCAGTTCATGTCACTCTTATGAAAGCTTTACTGCTGATCTGAATAGGAGCAGAATTAGATCCACAGTGAGAACTGCCTTTACTTTACTTGCCTTTACAAGCAGCTTTTGCCAAGTGGCAGAAATAACCCAAGAGGCACCACTCCATCCAGTTCCGCAATCCTGCATCCAAGGGCTGGCAGGAACCCTGACAGTGAGCGGCAGGTTCCCCAGGCTACTTCCTCGGACAGCACTGTTTGCAGGTCAGAGCTGCCCTCCCACCTCCCCTGCAGCACCACATCTTGCAGAGGTAAAGGACTTTTTGGGGTGGTACCTCCAACCACTGACCCATGCCAACCCTCTGAAACCAGGTAGCATCACAGCGCAAGGAAGTCTGTTCGCAGGGCTACGAAACCAGACTGCTTAGGCCGCAGGCAAGTTTTCCCCACAGCCAGCGTCTTACCAGTTAGCCCTATCTTCTTCCGGCAAGTGAAGCAGCGATTCTTCTTCTGTTTCGGTTTTTCTGAAGTTGTCTTGCCCTCAGCTGTGTTCTGGGATATTTCAAGCAGGGTACCTGAAATAGAGGCAAGTTTTGCTACCCTTCTTGATAAACCAAGCAACACATTTGTTTTATTACAGGAGCTGCCTGAGGCCCTACTGATTCTGGGTCTGTGCCACAGACCTCTGTGAGATTTGCTTTGTTCCACAGAGACCTACACCTCAAACAGCCTCATGTTTTCTCTGCGATTCAAGATCCTTAAGTCTGAGGCTCAAAAACACCACATAGGTATTACAGTTTTGTTAAGGCATATGTAAGGTAACGTGATGCCATTTAGCTCCTGCTGAGAAAAGGCAATACTAAGTAGAATTACTTGGTGCTTGCCATAGGTTAAGCATGTGTCTGGATGCGTCATTACAGCTTAGCTGATGTACAGTAACTCAACTGCACAGCTGAGCCTAGAGTTAATCTTTGCAGGAAAAAAAAAATTAACCCCTTGTAAGTACTACTAATTATTTTTGCTGACTCTTACGTAAGTGCTCCTCGTATGTAGGTCTCAGAATGCTTTACACAGATACTCATCACTGTCTCTAATCTACAAAAAGGAAAACTGAGCTCTGAAAGCCAGATTGTTAAAGGTCACTGATGCTTAGCAGGATTTCCTACCGTACCTAAGCAGGTTAGAGAAGTCAACAGGAGAGAGGAGCTCCAACTGCTAGCAGATACACACCTGCATTGCAGGACGCTCTGAAAATCAGGCTAAGGAGACAGAGGCAGAGATAGCTTTGTGGCTCTGACCGTGAACAACTTTCTAAAAATCACACAGTCAGAAGAAAGGGGCAGGCTCTTCTAAGCCTCTCTTTCACCAAATAGTCTCTCACCTGCCTGTTGTAAATTGTCTTCTGGGCTTGCAGGCAAGGGATTACCTAATCCGAAATGCAGTCATATGCAGTGACTAGAGCCCGTTTTTTTAGCAACCAACAACTCTTCGGGGTTTTTTAGCTTTCAATGCAAGCAAACTGTCAGATGAACTAAAGGTGGGTGTCTCCAATGCAGTGTCACTTGGTTACGGCTCGGCTGCAACACAACGGCTCACCCTGTAACTCATCAGCTGGAGGCCGTACCCTGCTGGGCAATGACACCCATGCTCTTCTACCACTTCAAGGTACCCACTTTGCAAATGAAGCGACAGCGTTAACATTCCCCTCTGGAGGGGCAGGTATGCCTCCCATCACACAGGATGACACCAACCAGGCCAGCAGCTTCCTCTGGGCACTGCCACAAACACACCTCCTCTCTCCCAAGACTACACCAGATCCATCTCCGTTCCTCCCTTGAGAGATGGTAGAGAACTGCAGCCAACAACAGCCATGCAGCAGGCTGTGGGACGCTCCGGGCTTTCTGCCATTCACTAGGATAGGCGTCATGGAAGATTATCCTCCTGCCAGTGAGTCGAGGGCTGGCAGCTACTCAGCCCTCAGCCCACAAAGCAATCTCTATGGGCCTGCCCTCAGGCACAGCATTTTCCCTCCTCCCTGTTTCAGAGTCAGACAAACTGTTTTCTCCTTAGCTGCCCTGCTAGGTGTACTTTTCCTGCCGGGAGGCAACAACTGTCCCCTGGAGTTGGGCATTATTGTACTTGCTGCTCAAACTGACTTGCGAGATCAGTGTCATTCAGACTCATGCAAAGGCCAAACCAAAGGCCAAACCAATCTGCATACCTGATGAGGAAGATGCTGATGAGGCTTCTTCTGTCTTGATGAATTCTTCTGTCTCGCTGCTGTTTTCTTCTCTGGATATGCTCATGGCCGTCATCTGATGGGTCACAGGAGTCTGAGCACTGGGAGCAGTTGCAACAAACAAACAAAGCAACCATAGAGCAAACACAAGTATTTTCTTTTGAGGAACAGTTATGTGGGAAAGATCTTCAGCCCATAAATTTAATTTCATTATACTCAGAGGTAGCTCAGGAGTAAAGCAGGCCAAGTTCCCTTGAGATTTGGGATCAAAGTTCTTTATAGACACAAATGGAATGAATCTGTGACGATCTGTTTCCTTTCCCACCCAATTATATCTCAAAGCCAAGGCAACAGCTCATCCAAATAACTCCAGGGACAGGGCAACAGAGTTATGAGTCAGGATGGTAACGCAATGATAGAACTCAGTGCAGTACTGTCTTCCTTCCCATCAAATATGACCGAGGTCCCTAAATTCTGCTGTCGCAGCTTTCAGACTGGATCATCACCAGTGCTTTCACTTAGGACCGAGTTGAAACCCAACAGTTTAACACAGCTAGTAACAAACAAGGTGCACTAGCTCCAAGAGAACCAGGATGTCACTTAGGTTTTAATTTACTACCGACCCCCTGGTACCTGACTCTACACATCAGCCATCATCATCAGGGACTTCTCAATCTTCCATATAAACCAGATGACAGCCTACCCCTTGTGTCCCACGGCTGGTTTTTAGCATGGCTGTAGATCCACTCGCCCCATAGACTATAGCCCTACCTGGCTTTTGCATCCTCAGGCGCGGGGTCTCCCTCTGCACACTGCCCTGCAATTGAATCTGAAGCCGTGGGGCTGCTGTTGGGACCACTGGGCGCTACAAAACAAGATCAGAATCTCGGTAAACTCTTAAAAATGTCAGCAAGTTCCTTGGGTGCTTGACAACCAAGGAGAAAGCAGGGGGAGCACTTTCAACTGGCTTTAACCTCCTGCTCCCTGCCAGGAGCTGGGAGGGTGCACCCCTGCTGGGATCACTCCCAGATCCCCTATTCTTATACTCTCCCCTCCAAATTTGTGCATAGGTTTCTGTGAGGATACCACCTCAGGGCTAGACCGACATCACCATGATCCAGTGCAACTATTCTTACATTAGATCAGGAATGACTCCTTGTATCAGGATCATAACATCCCTCTGAAATTAGCTGCTCGTCTTCCTGAGAGCTGCAGGACTCGTATGGAGTTCTGGTCAGCTTCTCAGGGCCTGCAAGTTCCCTTTAGCGGGATGAGGGTTTATTTGCAGGAGTTATGTGCTGAATGTCTTCCATTACTGTGTGTTTTTTTTAACATCTGGTAAAATCTGACTTCAGTCACCCATGACACCTCCATCATGCTTTGATTCCCTTCTTTTCCTCAGCACTGCAAAGCAAACTCCACATCGGCATAAATATTCTCCTATCGGTATAAATGAAGATGCTGCATTACCAATATACCCTGAACTCAATGTTATTTTGCAACTTCTCCAAGGTTTAAGAACCAGATCCTCATCTGCTGAAAGGAACTGGCTTCAACAGAAACCTGTTGGTTTATGTCAGCCAAAGATCTAAGTCAGGGTTGTTAGAAAAACCCTCTGTCTGGAAGGGCTGTGTTCCAAATATATATTTTGGGGTGGGTAATTCAAGGAAAAGGCTTCAAGGAAAGCCACTCAGGAACAAAACTGCAGAAGACCTCTAGAAGGCTTTCTCACTGGTATTGCAAAGCCTATACATGGTGCATCTGCACAAACTCTCAGCAAAAGAAAATCCTGCTAATGATGGGAAGAGCATCCTTTCTGTGCACCTAGCTGCCTCCCAGCTCGGTGATGTGTCAGCTGTGTTTAGCTGCAAGAAACAAACCTTTTATTTCATTGCTTCTGATTGTCAACACCGTTAAGATGAGAAAATTATGCAAACCCAAAGGGCCAGATTCCTCACAAATAAAATTTCATTTCAAGGATCTGTCATGGTTCCCAGCAGTCAGCACATAACTCAGCAAGCAGGCAATAGCTAAAAATTTGTGCCACTGTTAGCGCAAGTGAAATTTTACAGTTTACTGGAAGGTGCTGACCAGGACAGGGCTTCACAAACAGCTGGGACTGAGAAGAAAACAACTGACCCCCTTACAGGGAACAGAAGCACTCAAAGGCTTGGGTCATTGATTTAGAGGCTCAGGTCTATAACAAAAGGGAAAGACATGAATTTTCCAGAAGGGAATAAATCTGCTGGTATCCAGTACCAGTACCATGCTCTATCCTAGTTGCTTAACACAGTTTGCATCCAGGCACCCGTTTAAGATAGATTTGTCAGGCAAAAATTCTCTACCTGGGGGGCTTATCCGATCACTGCTCTGCTGTCTCTGTAGAAACTCCTTATAGCAAACGGAGCACATCCCGTTGGTCCGGGGGCTGCCATAAAATCCACAGCCTGTGGTGCACAACAGAGGCACCTGGGTTTGGTTTGTCTCCTGAGCCATCCTCTCTCCTCCAAGGCAGCAAGCTACAAACAGGAATAAAAATGAGACAGCTGTTAGGGCCAGAGCGCCCGTTCATTGTACACTGCAGCTGATCAGGAAGGAGCACAAAGGATCCTGAGAGAGTCCAGTTCCTGCACGTGCACAACAACGTGATCCAAGTCCTTTGAGCAAGAGATACCCAAAGCTCATAAGCAGCCACAGGATCCAGGTTCTGGGACCTTGAGCCATCCAGAGCTCAGCTGCTGAAACACCAACAGGACCTGGCTCCCGGGACATCCTCTTCGCACCATGCGGCTCCCTAAGCTCCTGGCGAAAGATACACACATATCACCTGAACGATCCGCTCCCCAACAGTAACAAGAAGTGCCATCGCAGTGTGACTAATGAATCCTGCAAACACCGAAACAAAGAATGCCACTCAAACGGCCAGCATCCAGCCTAATTAGTTACATTTTGTGCTGAGCGGCATTTGTTTTCATTTTAAGCCTGTTTTACTTTTTTAGTTCTCAGGAAGATGATGTAAGTGATGCAAAAAGAACCCACTGACTTTCAGTTTTGACATACTCATGCGTTTCCCGACATACGCTGGCGGATAAGGGGAACATTAGCATAGTTAGGCTAGAAATAAGAATAAGGTTTCTTTCCAGCACTAAATGCAATTCTGGAACACCTTCCCAGGGGAAACGGCAGACACAGTGAAACCTACTTTTAAAATGAATATTAATAATCTCTCTCTAGATCACACACAATTGCCTCCAGATCCAGGAACTGGCCCCTTCCAGCCACACATGGTATAGCATTTACACGGCCAAACTGCACTGCACCCCTTTAAACCAGAACCATAAGCAGGAACTCCCAGCAATAACAAACACCAATTCGGATGTGTGCGAACAACATGGCCGTGGCCGGTCCAGCTTTGGCAGAGGACAAGGGGAGAGGATGTTTGCGGGACTGCAGCAGCGCAGGTGGCTCGACCTTGGGCGCAAAGAATGTGGTGTGGCTACCGGGAGTCCCCAGCAGCATCCCCCTTCTCCCAGCACGGCAAATGCACAACATATCCACCACTTCACAGCTAACTCTGCCACTTTCTTTCACGCTCCTACCAAACTTGCTCCGCTGAGGGAATAAAACAATGGGAACATGAAATAATTACCCTTGCAGGAACACTCCCGTGGGATGGGAGTGGATCAGCTCTGGTTTATTCTTCCTTGCAGCTGGGTGATATGAATCTCCACTCTGCGCTCGGGGCTCCCCTGCAGAGCTCAGACTAGCGTTCCCATTACCAGACCAGGAGTCCTTCCCAGCCCAAACTGGCCTCTCCTTCGGCATCAGCAGCCAAGGGAGCCTCGTCCGCACCAGACCCTCCGGGAACAGACCTGTCAGGCTGTGGAGGTAACCAGATGGTAACCGCTGCCCCAAACAGACAGATTTTCAGGAGTTGCTTCTGATTTTGAGCGTCCCTGGAGAGGGAAGGTGGCGACCGCTGCGACTTTGGATGAGTTCAGCTCTCCCTTAGGAAGCAGCTTC
>NW_010554885.1:11010-14076 GCF_000687285.1 Phaethon lepturus | reverse complement strand
TGGCCGCAGAAACCCTTCTCTTCCCGTTCGTAAGAGAAGGGCTCTGCGTGTCCCCTGGGCTTTGGCCACGGGAGGGTTCAGTTTTACTGTACCCCCGGTGCCGGCCGGGTCCCAGCCGAGCACAGCGAGCGCGGCCGCCTTCGCCGGTACTGCCCGCGCCGGCCTGTTCACAAAAAAGCAGCACGAAGAGCCGCAGGCAGGGTCATGCTTTCATTTATTCACTTCATATAAAAATCTCTTAAGAATGCATCTGAACACAATATATAATACTATAACATACATTGTGTGAAACTTTTGGAAACAATAAAATAACCACCTGGAACAATGCAGTGTTCAACAGACATACAAACCCACTGATCATGCACAACTGTGCTATTTTCATTAACTAGTTAGTCACAAGTTGGACCAAAAGCTTGAAACATATTTTACAGACTGAGATTGACACCGCTCACGATGCCGGACAAGCTTTGTCAGAAGAAGTTTCACAGCACAATTATTACATCAGTTCACATTTTTGTCATAGAAATTCACATTGGGTTGTTCGGAAATTGGAACGTGACATTTAAAAGCCGGCCCGTTCACGGGGGATTTCTTTTTTCGGTTCCCCCTCCTCTCGGTTTTTAGCACTTGCAGCCGCTCGCCCGCTGCCCTGGGGTCCGGTGTGTCCCCCCCCGGCTCGCCGTGCAGACGAACCCCCCCGCGGGCGGCTGCCACCCGAATGCCCTTCCTGGGTTGCGTCTGTCTCTTCAGCTATGTTCAGGTTCTCGTATTTTATGCAATACAAAAGGTTACAAGAAAAAAAGGCAACTCTTAGTCCGAGTCTTCTACACAATTAACATCGCCGCCGACAGGCAATGTTAATTCATATAAATTAATAACTTACAAAACATTACAGTATATACATTACGTAATAAATACACTGTTATAAACAGTAATGGAGGTGTTAGAGCTCAAGGCAGTGCAGGAGGAGGACGGTGGGCCTAAACCTAGGAAACGTGAACGACAGGCGAGAGAAAACACAAAGATCCGAGCGTGCAACTTCCAGTGAGCCAAGGAGCTGCCGAGGGGGAACACGCGTCACACGCCGCCTGATCACGCTTGCTTACACAGGTACTGCGCTGTGCCGTGGAAACAAACTACCCTCTACCCTGCGCACGACAAAAGTAAAACCCCGCTGAGGAAAAAATACCGTTACTCCTAGCAAGCCAACAGAGATGGTGCACGATGGCATGAAGTGACTGCAAGTGGGTCGCCTGGGGTATTAAGACGACGATTAAAGGTGCAGTAATGCAAAATAGAGGGTTCCCCTTCTATTTAGTCCGTAAAAGTGATTAACTGCAATAAAGTGACAGGTATTGCCCATGAAAAAAGGAAGACTGCTTCTTGTAACAGGAAGAATCAAAAAAGTATCCGTCAATTTTGAAACACTTTGTGTCACTTTTTATACCAAACTCCGTGTATTTAATTAACAGACTCTTGAAAAGACATGAAAGTGTTTACAAAGAAGGCACACAGGTCTGCAGACAGGTGGTCAGGTGGACAGGTTTTATATGGAGAGTTATTAATCAGTAGTTTCTATCAGTCTAACTGGTATAAATTCCCAAACTAACAGTATAAAATCTCTCAGTTGTGTGTCATTTACTCTTCAGTCACGACCCAAGCCAGCTCCAGGACAACACCACGCTCTTGGCTGACAAGGCTTAAGCCACAATGTTAATCACCTGTTAATTTCCTGAGCAATCATTCACTACACGATCCTTAACCCTGACTCCAGTCTCAAGTAGCTGGGAAGATCTTTGAGCCAATGTTAGACACAGGCCTCAGACCCAGGCTGCAGGCTAGTCCGTGCGACTGCTCGCACGCTCATTAAGTGTTTAAAAGCCACTCACACAGGGACAGGGCATTATGTGTCGACAGGAGACGTATCTTCTGTCACAATTTCTATGTTGGCCTCCCTCTGTGAATCCTCCTGCCCTGGGTCGGCCACGCAGAGTGTCTTTGTATTGCTGAAGTAGCCGATGCTCTCGCCGTCCTTCTCCGGTCCATCCGAATCCTCCTCCTCCAGCGTCAGTTCAAACTGGAACTTCTCCATCAGGCTCTGACAGTCCCTGCCCCGCTCCTCCAGCGGAGGAGATGGGCTCTGAGGTATCATGCTCTGGTACCAGTTCCTGTTGTCCTCCAGCGTGTCCAGGATGTCCTGGGCATCGGGCTGCACCAGGTCAGCCCACGTCTCCCAGAGCGGATGGACGATGTAGTCAATGAATCCCACCTGAGAAACACAGGAACATGCACACTTAGGAGAAGGGAACGGCTAGGAGCAGATGGGTGTCTAAAAAGTTCAAATGCTGTTAATGCACGATTTTTACAAGCAAAATATCCCAGAGCAAGTCCCCAAACCAGCACAATCTAGTGGCAGACAGAATCATCCGATACCCAAAGCTGCAGCTACCGCATTGGGCTAGGTTGAGGTCTTGTCCAAAATCAAACCTTGGATGAAAGTTTAACTACAAGCAGGAGCCACTCGGAAACTCGGTGACGGAGCTGCCCATCCCACCCCTGGCTGCGTGCATGATTTTAAATACCGCTGTAGGCATCCCTCCCTGACCAGCGGCTCAAGCCCTGCCCTGCAGAAGTGGGGGTGAGCCATCGCTCTGAAGACACGACATCCCACCGAGGGATGCCTCTTACCAGCTGCTAGCACGCAGAGACGTTTTAGACCATCGCTGCCTCTGCCCTAAGCGTTGAGAGAGTTTGCCGTCTCTCAGACAGGGCTCCCCGGTGACCGCGAGCAAGGCTGGCGCATTTACGGCGACGCTGCTGTTGCTGATGTGGCTGGCGGCTGTGAAAACACCGCCGCTCCCAGGGCGAGCGCCCGCCCGAGCGCCGAATGCCACCGCTTTTACGGACTGAAGTTTGACCTTTAGGCATATTTTGCTACAGTGGGTAGTTTTGTACCTGAACTGTTCTGTGGTGCTGCGTCTTTATAGACATTTCAGCATTCCTACTCTGCTCTGCCGAAGCAGCCACCGTCTTTCTCTGGCCCTGGTAGAGCTTTCCTTTCCTTTC
>NW_010554885.1:228-10999 GCF_000687285.1 Phaethon lepturus | reverse complement strand
GCAGAAAACAGGTCAGCTCATCCCAAGAAGTTACTCCTCCTGCACGAACGAAGGCGGACAGACCGCTGTTGCCCGAGTCCGGTGGAATGACGCGCCAGCGGTGGAAATAGTGGGGGTTGCGGCCGAGTCGGTCAGTCCTTCCGCCGGTCGGCGCGTAAGCTCTGAGCTAAATCATTTTTCAATTGTCTGACTAAGAGGACGTACGTCCAGGATGGAGAAAACTGAATGGCCATAAAGAGGATTGAAATTCTTCCGTCTTGGCAGAATGTGTCACTTCTCGCTCCGCTGGACAACATTTCTGTGCAGCAGGAAAATGGCTCTCAGAGGGGCCAGATTCAACGTGCAGATGTTTGCTTTGGAAATCACACATGCCTCCTTCAGACACAACAGGATGTCAATAGAACCATTAACATTCAATTGTAACATACTGTTGAGGCAGCTCAAACAAAAAGGTGATGAAAATTTCCTGCAGCACATGTTCCGGAGCGCTTTTAAAGTGAAAAAAATCTCCGTATGGTTAGCTGATGGCTTTGCCACCACCCAAAATGTTCAAGGGCTATACAGCACCAGTGGCTAGAGATAGGTCACTTCGTAACAAGGTCATTGTTCCTTTAAACAAACAGCCCAAACCACAGAATAGCTGGCCAGATGGTTGAGCACTGATCTTAAAATATTTTGATGCAAAGAGGTACCCTTTAGAGCTTTGAAATACTTGCATACTATTTTCCCATCAGTTCCTCGTTTCAGCCCAGAACGCACATGCCACCTCCATTTCTTCTTTGCCACTACTTGGGATTTCAATGGTAGCCATTTCGTGCAATTCCTGTTCTGTTCACGTAGCAAAAATGCCATTTTAAAACCCCTCTGAAGTGCGTACGTGAAACAAAAAATTAACTGGAGCTCACATGCGGAGCACATGGGCATTTTCTGGCCAAGCCTGGCCGAAGGATTCATTTCTTGTTAGGTTAACAAATAAGACAGATTTTTCCAACAAAATCACCATGCGGTTGAGTGAATAATTTTGAAACCACTTGGCTTAGCCCTAGAGGACATTTGGAAATAATTATCATCAATTTTGTTACTTATTCAAGCTGAAAAACCTCAATGATGACTTGCTCGAGTCATTTGAAAACAACAACCAAGGCACCATTATATAAAGATTGGAATATGTTTAGGCAAACATAAATTACTGGCTTCATCACAGACTAAGCGGGTGAAATTTTGCAGCCCGTGCTACACAGGTCAGAACAAAATCTGACCTTGAAACCGTTTAATCTATGAATCAGAACGAGGGATGAGCCAGTTAATCTCAAAACCCAAGACATACCCAGCTCCTTTTAAGGTTTGTATTGACATAAATAATTATTCCTTTGACTTGACCCGGCACACAGCAGCTCCGTCAGACCTCGTAACTTAACCGGCCAGATCACGCACTGCCAAACGGTTCCACACGAGGCTGAGTAACGACCGACATCCAGACTTTTCCAGCGCTCTGACGCGGGTCTCAGCTGCAAGAGGCTCCTAACCCGGCAGCTCAAGGGGGTGGCATTGCTCTAACAGGGGGTATAACATCTGTAGATTTAGGAGGTGCTAATTAAGGAGGCTGGAGGGCATGAAGGCAAAGAGACCTGGCAGAAGGGGAGATCAGAATTGCACTTTTCAAGCCTGGGGAACAAAAGGAAACCAACTCGCTCTGGAAACTGGGACGCCAACAGGGCAAGATGAAGATGCATTTGGAAATGAGGAGATGCCAAGGGGTACATAAAGGAGTCTGAACAGCCTCGCCGGTCTGTATGAGCTTCAGGCACAGCTGGATGTCAGGGTCAATCAGAACCAACCCTCTGAACAGTTGGCTGTTTGCCTAATTGTGCTAGAGAAAGCAGATGAATTGTGTCTCCTCTAAAAAGACAAGCTTAGGCAGTACAAAAATGCAGCTCACGGCCAATTACCTGTGATTTTTCCACTGACGCTGTGTGTTTGTCGCACATCGGACTGATTTCCATTCCTCTTTCTCGCTCTTTGTCTCCCTGCTGGAAGAACTCCTCCATGATCCTGTCCGTCCACTGCCGGTACAGCTCCAGAGACTTTGTGGGATTACTCAAGTCCGCACAATGTACCATATTTCGGAGAACCTGCAATTACATTAATCAGAAAACTCATAAAATCAAATGGAAAAAGAGGATGGTTTCAAGCTGTATCTGCTTTCTTAATTCAGAACATTTAACCACAAGACTCTTCGATTATGCAACACTTATAAAAATACTAACATCATAACAGCTCCGTATATGAGACTAGCTGCTACAGTCCGCCTCAGAAGTAAAACATGCTATATGTTTTTCAGACAACTTGGTACTTACACAGGGTGCAGTTGTGGCAATGTTAATTACATCATATAGGCTTGTTTGTGAATGCAGGTGCTTCCCACCATTCAAAATTTGTTTTCATGCTCTCAGGACGGTTAAATGCTCCTACTTTATTAAATGAGTAATATCCCTTCCACACACACAGAACATGTGCCTGACTAACTGTGGCTGCAAGGATTTAGACAGCAACCGAGTGACCTGTTTTAACATCAGCAGTCTTAAATAAAAACGTAAGGAGAGTTTTCCCAAGAGTCTGTTCTTAAGGAGCTGGCCACAGTGGTGAGAAGGTCGGGATGTACCTTGTCCTGCTAACCACGTAACCCCCGTTCCAGTACTGCTTTGTCATTTCTGGAAATCAAGGATTAGATTATATAGCGAACAGATTGTGCACCACTAATTTCAGCTCAGCGCGAGTTGCTTTAGGAATGGAGTTAGAAACGAAATTCTTGCCATCTCGCAATGCTACGGCAGTCTTGCTATACTTTTTTGACAGGAGAAACAAATGGCAGAAAGCAGCAAGGGAATTCGGGAGCCTTCAGAAACTCACCCTTACAGATTAACCTCAGAAGAATGTGCATGTTTGGAACTCCGTGCTCCAAGTGTTAAAAACATAATCCCCTTTACCTAAAAGATATGGGACCACCCTGTACCTCTTTGTGGTGCAGCACAGAAGAAAATGGTTGCTGAAAACGTAGGTCAGTAGCTCCTATATATGGTCCATTTATAAGCCACAGTAAAAACAGGAGCACGGTTCCTTCAACCCTGAACAAACACACAAAATCGAGGAAACTCAGCTATCGTACCTGTATTCTGTCTGTGTAGTTGTCCAGAAGCAGGACTCCTGAACTGGTCACTTTCTTAGTTTCCACCATAGTCTTCAGATCAGCTAACAGACTCATATGCTTGGACATATCTGTCGCCAACACCTTTACAGAAGTGAAAACACAACCTCAGTACGGGCAGCCACACAGAGCAGCCTGTTTGTTGAAGAGGAGGAGCAGGGTGTGCTTGGTTCATACCATGTCGATCACCATCTTCCTGAGCGTCTGACGCTGCTTCTTGGTCAGGTTCTGGAAGATGTCACAGTGCTCCTCTTGAAGCAGTTTGAAACCCACGGCGAGATGGTGGTTCTCCAAGACGGATTCGTCGTTGTACATCAGGGCTAGTTCGGAATCTAGCAAAGCAACATAAATGTGTGACCCCAGCGTGTGAAATGTGTGATTTCAAACAGCAAACGCTTGTCCTGGGTACTGAAACGTTTCTCTGTATGCAGTAAATCGGCAAAACGTTTTCTTTTTTTGCTTCATGTGAGCCAAGAGCGTGCGGTTTTCTAATCTGAGCACATATGTATATAATATAAACAGCCCTTTTCTGGGTTCTAATGAACAAAATAGTACTCGGTTGACTTGGTCACGGGCTTCAGAATCACTGACAACAGAAAGCATGAACCCTGCTAACGCACTTTCCAAAAAAGAACAATACCCATATTTTGGAATCAAGACACATGCTTAGCCTGTTGCAGAATACAAATATGAACCACAATATTTAGCTTTATCGTTGTCAATAGCAATAGCATTATTTATCTTGTATTAATAATAAAATTTGCACTCAGGACTGGAAGAATTATTATGCGTTAACAAGTAGTAATATTCACAAGATTCAAGGGCCCTTTGCAAATCGCACTACAATAGCTTCCTTTGTTAGGAATTTCATTTTCATTACTGCTTTATTTCAAAACATCTAACCAGTTTACTGCACAACATTTTGAGAAAGCAATGTGGTCCAAAAGTCGTAATTTGTGATCTCGCTGTAATGGAAAATGCATTTCCACCAGTTTCCAAGTTTTCAGATGAAATTATTATGGTATTTGAAACAAAACTCACTCGTATTAATAAGAAATTGATTGGAGACACCAGGGTGATCCACATCATGAATTGCAGCCGCAAAAATCGCAGCAAGGATTTCCAAATCGGTGAAGACAGCCTAGGAAGGGAAAAAGGCATTTGTCAGAAAAGTCCTTATGTTTTCTCTCTCAACAGTTTGGGAGGCTGATTTAGAGAAACAAATTATGCTTTTAAAATTAGTTTTCTGAGGACAGGACATTTACTCAGAAGAAAGGTCTACAAGCAGCATGTGCTCTGTAAGATGAAACAGAGATTCCAAGCAAAGCTGCTGCTGAAATTTCTTAACGGTGAATTCCCTGGCAGTAAACCGAGCCCTCAGAAGAGCAGGCAGCACGCAGCTTTTTGCAAGTCCGAGTGCTACTGGTGACTGACTCAGTTTAAGGTTTTTCTTCTATGTTCACACAGGCAGTGTGACGTTTTTAAGCCGCCATCCCACATTAAAACGTGACGCCTGACAGATAAGACGCCCCGTCCCTGGAAACATCCCAGGTCAGGCTGGACGGGGCTCTGAGCACCCTGATCCGGTTGAAGGTGTCCCTGCTCACTGCAGGGTTGGACTAGATGGCCTTTAGAGGTCCCTTCCCACCCAAACCATTCTATGACTGTACGATTGCCCAACACAAAGCACTTGGCTCGAACGCAGTAACTCACATCGAGCGCAGGAGTAGAAAGGAGAACATGCGTGGACTGGGCAACATCAGCAGCATGGAGGCTGTTGTGGTAAGCTACGTCCGAATGGTAGTGGTCTTCTAGCGTCATCATGTACGTTACAAAAGTGTCTGATGAGATCTTGAACGTTTTCAGTAGATCTCGCTCCTGTACAACAAATGGTACAAGCATACATGCACATATCAAATGAGGGTGTCACACTGTAGAAGGCAACAAAACAGAAAGCAATTCGAAATTAAAAGAACAGCAAATTTCATCAGAAAATCACGAACCTGAAATATAGCGTACATGATGCAGGTGAGCGGCCTGTTGTGGGAATACCTTGCGACATTAAATATGTTGAGACCCCACTTATTCAAATCTTCCAGTTCCTTTTGAAAGGACAAAAAGGGAATGGTTACAATACTTTTCAAGACAATTCTGCATTTATCACTTGCATCACGTCTTTTGCGTTTTCCCAAGGTTTAAAAGGATACAACATCCGTGTTCATTATGGCAATTACCCAGAGCCAGTTTGCTGGGCAGAGCGTTGTTACATGTTCCTGTGTTGGGTAAGTGCTTTCCTCAGCCTTCACCACTTTTTTTTCCGTAATTTTAGGGATATTTTCAAGGAATTTATGAACATAGAATATGCTGTTAGGGCCTGGTAACATTAATTACAGCATGTGTAATGGCTTCAGGGATATTGATTCCGGTTGGTTTAGTCCTCCCAGCCAGTCCATCCCCAGCTTCCAGAGAATACCGGTTCTCCCACAACTGCAAGAATCTGTCGTACCTTGGCCAGATGGTCCTCCTTTTCTGTTTTCACACCAAATCGTGAAATGCTGGTGTTATTTAAGCTTGAACTATGCATTAATTTTTTCACTCCGCTGATCTGTGTCATGAGCTGCTGTTTTTTCTTCTTCTCTCTGTCTTTCTGGGTGGGAGAAGGAATCTCCACATCGTTCTGCTTGTCTGTAACGAATAAAGGCGAAATGAGTCAACATCGTTTGCAGTGCGAGCACCCATCACACCCCCCAAAATCAACCCTTAGCTTTGCTGACTAAGTGGCTCTGCACACCAGTTCAAACCCACGTGTTTCCGCTGGGGGCCTGCTCTCATTTTGGGACTGAACTGAACCAAAATCAAGGCAAAACAGTCACCTAACCTCTGTCTGCCCTCTGCAAGACTGAACCTTCCCACTTAGCCCCGCCGGGACACGAAGCGCCGGGCTGCTTTCACCTTAGCCGTTTCCAAGGTGCAGCACATGCCCAGGAGCTAAGCTCTCCATGCCTGAAGGGCACCGGGTTCTGCTTACGGCAAAACTGTTTAACCGTTTTCAGCAAAACAAAAAAATACATTCAAACAACACATTTTTCCTCAACAAAGCACGTAAGCATATATTTTCACATTCACTCTCTTGACACTTATTAGGGCCAAACCCATCTCCATACCCCCTGCTCTTAAAACACCAACCCAATAACAAACTGGTGTCTCTGATTTATTAAAGGTTTGCCCGTTACAAAAGTGTATAGAATGACATACGGTGCACATTTCTGTTGTCTTGCTCAGAGACAGTAACAATATTAATGCACATTAAGTAGGCACCCAGGGGGGCCCAAACTTGGCTGTGGAGATGTGTTTAATAAATAAATCTAGCCACATGTGCTACTTACTGCCTTTACAACTGATTTATTTGCTGCATTAAAATGAAGATACAGTGGTTCATTACTTTCATACTAACCATTTTTTCATGAACTTTTAGAAAAGGCTACTATAATCTCTTTGGACTTTTGCATCTCTGAGGACCTCCGGAGGGGCTAGGCATCTAGGCATTAGTTACTTCTGCCTTGACTTAATTAAAAGTCTCTGAAATAAGAACTACCAGTGTGTCTGCAACACTGCAATTAAGAAGGAAGGCATTATTCACAGCAACAGTCAAGCTGACATCAACGGGTGTTTCCCTTGTGTGTTTTTGCTTAACAACAGAAGGACTTTCCTCTATATAATCTCCTTAGCAATGACTAACACTAAAGCAGTGTAAAATGCACATTCTTGAACAGAAATCTAATTTGTTAAATCATGATCCTCATGGCTTGGCCATGGGGGTGTCCCCAGGGTGGTGGCAGCAGCAACACCCCTCACCCCTTAGGAAAGGGCATGTGCCGAAAGGCCATCATCATCTTCCCCATATATGTGATGCGGCCAGACACTGCTCTTCATCTCTGCCCTTCGTAGGGATCTAAAGCTGGTGTCCTCGCTCTCGCTGACCAAATACGACTGCAGGACTGGCCCCACTGCAGAGGACATCATCCCTTGGTGCCTTCCTCAGCTCATTTAATAAAGCCAAGAATTCACGTGGTTTTAGTATCTGTAAGCTATTCCCATCTTACAAACCCCGTTTGCAGATAAATGATCCATTTTGTTCTATCCATGTAATTCTTTTTTTTCATTCAACTTCCTCAGTTGTAAACCCCTGGTATCTTGTACGTTCTTTTACTTTTTAAACCAAATTTTAGGGGAGGAAAAAAACCAATTCATAAAAACGTAACAGCACGGCTTCCTAAAAAAGCTTTAAGATCCTTTTAAAAGCTTTACTCATTTCTTTCTAATATGAGCAATCAAGCTGCAATCTGGCCCAATCTGGAGAGCCTGCACCACTCGGCGTTAACACAGCCCTCGTACTGCCGCAAAACGGCGAGGACGTCACCGTTACAGAGGATGTGAGAAGCAGCGGAATAGGATGAACAAGACCGTCGTCAAGACCTGCGGAGGGAAATGCAGTTACCTGGCCCAGCCCGAGTACGGGCAATAATCCAGCACCAGCAGCGGCTCCAGCTAATTAGCCCCTGCTGAGGTACGAGGTCCGCCGTGCCACGCCACACTGGGCTTTCCGCCGCAGCGCATCCTGCTCCAGAGACAGATGCCTACTGGCAAGAGCTGCTGAACAAACTCCCTGAAAATGCCACGGTGGTCACGCTCCCCGGCGCGCCGTGCACGCTCCAGGCTCTGCAGCTGAAGCAGTGGCCTGCTGGCGGGCAGCTAGGCAGTCTTGCTTCTGCTCCCCGTATTAATTCACGTTCTGGATGGCACCGTTAAGCTGAGTGATAAGACAGGGCCAATGGGTCCCCACAAAGCAGCTATAGACTTATATGGATTATTAATGATGTGATGTGTCCTAAATGCACGCAGTAGTTCCAGCTGCAACCGGCTATTGAAATCACTTTAAAATCCCTTAATGGAAATAATTGTGTGTCATACGGTGAATGCGTTCTGGGCCATCTTAACCGCAGGGCACGAGTCCCCCCCGAGCTCCGGCATCCCACATACACTCAGCATTTGAAGCTGTTGGACTCAAGAGATATGTATAGGAGGGTCTTGTACTAAGCCTCGTTTTATATGCAAACAGTCACAAATTCTCAAGCTGCTTGAAAAGACAGAAAATTATATTTTTCGTAACAAGTATGTTTTGTAAACACAGAGGATTAATCCATGCCAGTAGTTCTATGAGCTCCAACAAAACTAATGACATGCAAAATAATTCTCTTTACTCCTTATTCTGACTTCCAGTGAAAAATGAGGAAATATATAATATATAAAATGTCTGGGGTCAAGCTACTTGTCTGAACCCTCTCTCTGAAGGGGGGAAGATGCAGCTGTATGAGGCAGCAGTTGCAAAGACGAGAGCCTGCTGTTGGGCTTGTGTGACTTTGTCCTCTCCGTAAGGTCAACACAAAAATCAAATATTGCATAACACAGCTAGCGGTAGCTTAATTCAGTCTGAACTGAAGAACCTTTTGATTTGCAGAGGGAATTCTTTTGTGGACAGACTTATTCAAACACTGTATTATTTTCCTCCCCATATCCATTTTGAAAAGTGAAAAATCAAAACATTTCAATAATGCTCTGCCCCAAAGGAAAACTGGGCACAAGTATCGACTGGTGGGTATTAGGCTGCTGATATTAATCGTTATCTGTGAGTCACCCGAAAGCCTGGGATGCGATGCCTTACCCAGGAAAGTGTTGGAAATGTACTCGGACACCTGGTTACCGGAGCGGCTCATCTCGGAGAGGTGTGTCAGCTCCCGGTTCAGCATCCTCTTGAACTGGGAGGGGAAGAGCACAGACACAAAGATGGCATTTTTCTGAATGCCTTTCCAAATTGATACAGCTTTATCACAAGCAAGTCCACAAACAAGACTTTAAAAGCAAAATTCTGGAGGTATTTGGAAGGGAGTCAGAGACATATGGTTTCATTTTAGATACCGTTCAGCAGCATCGTGACTAGATACTTCTTTTCAGTACGCTGAACTACAAAATTCATTTCCTCCAAAGACGCACATTAGCTTTTACTGTAACAAACGAGAAGATAACGTTTCAGGCAGTCTCTCTGAAAGATCAAATTCTCGCATTGGTTTTAAATTCCACATCCCATAACCTTCTTTTGTTCTGCATTTTGTAAGTTTGCTCCATTTTGAATTATGCAAGTAAAAAGATAATTGCATACCTTCAGAACGTAACGGAGGAAAAATATGCCATAAAGCTGAAGATCTGCTTGGATCATTACAGTAAAATGTAGGATTTAAGCACCTGTTTGCCCAGATATACATGCTATAATCCTCCTAATTTTCTAATCACACATTTTCACTGCTGCATCATTTTATCCCGCAACAGTGAATTCCCAAAGGAGAAAAAAATTTACATACATGTACGCTGCATGCACAGTACAGACATAGGTTTATCTCTTGCCGTATAGTACGCACGAATAACCACTTAAAAAAGCACGTTTTCCTTATGGAGGTTTTATCCAAGCAACACAGCACAAAAAAAAATCAGTCATTCATAAGCTTTCAGGATTCAAACCCACCTTAATATAACCCCAAGATACAGAAAACAAATAGTTTGCTTCAGGCATTTTGGAAAACTCCACGCCACCGTCCACAGATCCTCACGGAGAAATCGCCGGTCAGACGGGAGAGGTCCTCGGGCACACGGACACCCCCCTTCCCCAGTCAATAAAGAAAATCAGCGTTCATCAAAGCCCGAGATCCCCCAAAGCCCGGCAGTCGCTAATCCCAGACAAAGCCAGGCTCGGCATAGCATCTTCGCAGAGGGCTGACCGGGGGTGTATTCGCTCACAGGATAATGAAATCGGGGATCGTGGGAAGAACCGAGAACTAATCCAAATGTGTGCAGCCGGGTGGCTGGAAGCACTTATGAATTATGAATCGTCCTGGTTGCTCAGCTGGCTGAAGGGGGTCCCCGCTCCACGCTAGCCCTGCTCAGCCGAGCTGCGCGACAGAACAGCCATGCCGGCTTCTGCGGGCTTGCCAGCTTCAGTAACACAGCCATCTTTTGATAAGGAAGATTAAAATGGAGTAAGCTCTGTGCATATTTAAATAAGTCAAAAGTAGCCTTCTCCGTTTCGGCGGTTTTTTAATCCTCTTCATTACAGAGGCTGAGGCTTTTCAAAGCCAGTATTCACATACGGATTTTTAAAAGCGTAATTTTTCACGTTTCCAGTGTGATCACAAATTTTTTTCCCCCACGTGGTAAAGGCCAAACGTAGCAATGTACCAAAATGTACCTTTACAAACCGGAAATATTTTTCACGTAGAGGGTATAAACTAATAATAATCTTAAACCTGTAATGCCAGCCTGCAATCACAAAGTAAGATTGTAAGAAATTCATCCTTACAAGAATGTGTTCACAACCCAAATTTCAAGATTCAACCATTAACTTTTATTTTAAACTGAAATGCAAGCACTGCATTAGGAAGCCGGAGCCGTCCTTTTAGCACGGAACCAGGAGGAAAGCACGCTGTACCGCGTTCGCGACAGGGATCGCGGCGAGGA
>NW_010554885.1:0-208 GCF_000687285.1 Phaethon lepturus | reverse complement strand
AGCCGTCGCCGCCGGACGCCCTTGGTGATCGCTGCCTGTAACACGCCGCACGACCGCGGCCAGGATTCCGAAAATACAGGTGCAGTCTTTGGTCTAAAACGATTTCCTTCCTCCGGCCGCCTTGATTAAACGTTGTCAGCCTCGCTCGGCATGACGTCACGAGGCTTCCCGGCGTGCCGTGGGACACGCGGGGCGGGGGGGCAGCCGG